>NC_064811.1:108861095-108990392 GCF_023721935.1 Panthera uncia | reverse complement strand
GGGAAGGGAAGGGAAGGGAAGGGAAGGGAAGGGAAGGGAAGGGAAGGGAAGGGAATCTACCTGGAAAAGAAAACACAAAATGTGGAATTTGGAAGAGGGAGAGGCAGTAAGGGAAGGTAGTGAAAGAGCCCTGGAAGTATATTTAGCAAAGAGGTAAGGAGTTTGATGATGAAGCTAACATGGAAAGTGGGACTGAAGAAGAGCGGGATCAAAAATAGTAAGAAATGTGGCTCTGTGTGGTGTGAATTAATTCACTTCCCCCCCATCTCCATCAGAGGCATTCCATAAAAACCTTGATTTTTTTTGAAATTTTCATTTGTTTGTACCATTAATAAAATAACTAGTAAGAAAGAAAATCAAGTTTATAATGATGCACAGAACTGGAAGGCATTGATCACTAATTTAATCCTCACAGAGATCCTCAAAAGAAACCTTAGTAACTTCATTTTAGACAAAGAATATGATACAAAAAAAAAAAAAAGATTAAATAGCATTCCCTACACCTCTTTAATTAGAGAACACACAGGGTGTTTTTTAGATCTCACCAATAACATCAGTTCCACCATCAGATGAGTGGTGTTATCAGACTCTTGGGAAGCTTACACAAGCGATAGTGTGGGGCCTGTAACCAAGGACCTGGGGCACAATCTCTGCTGGAGAAGCCAGGTTAACAATCTTTATACCATGCTGCTAAAAATCTGGGTTTGATATTAATCTAATTTCCATTGGCTAAAATTAAAATTTTATTTTCTAAAAAAGGATATAATTTCTTCTAGTAACTCTCACCAGCGAGACCCAAGACATGACATTTACTGCCCACCTGCTTGTACTAACTTTTGTCTTACATTTTTCCTTAAGATCTTCTTTCCGGATTACCTCTAACCCAGGCAAATGAAACCTGAAACCATCCCTGAGGTGATGGGACTTCCCTGACAAGACTCGGTGTGGCCCAGACCACTCAGACTTTTGAGCTAAATGCCCTACTTATACCTGCACAGATGGACCATGGAATGACCTCTAAAATGACCTACCAGTACCTTTACCTCATTATAATACCAACATCTCTGCCCAGGAAGAAGCCTCAGCATCATTTATATAAATTACAATGTATGGATAGGCATGTTTCCCTTAAGTGCTTGAGTAACCTTATGTTGCTTCTACATAGGATGAAAAAGCTTCCCTACCTAAATATTCATCCTAATCCTAAACAAAAGGTACCCATTCACCCTTTCTTAGGGAGGGCTTTAGAAGCCATTCTCCATGATCTCCTTATTTGCTGCAAATAAAGTTTTCTTTGTTCAACAACTCACCCAGCGCAGTTTCAGAGACTCGCCAGGAGCACACTCACATTGGTTTGGTTACATTGCCAGCTATTCAGTGAGAGATAACCCTTCCCCTTGTACTCAAACACAGAGATAACTGAGATTCACTTATATTAATCTCAACCCCACAGCGCTCGAAACAAACAAAACCTGCCTGGGAACTGTGTCAATTTGAACTTGCAACAATATCTTTACAGTCCAAATAAAACATCTTCTTTACTTTCTCTAAGACTATCCCATCTAGCTCCTCCAACCCACCCATACCCAGCCTCACCAAGGAGAAGAACTATCTGTCAAACCAAATTTAAAAAGGTCTTTTGGGAAACATCTTTACGAATGCATGTCTTGAAAAGAAATTAAAAATAAGCATTGTTTTTTTTTTTTTTTTTCTTTTTCAACATTATTTTGGCTATTTGGCGTCATATCTGGTTCAATACAAATTTTAGAATTATTTGTTTCAGCTCTGTGAAGAATGCTGGTATTATCTTGATAAGTATTTCATCGAATGTGCAGATTGCTTTGGGTAGTACGGACATTTAACAATTTTTGTCCTTTCAGTCCATGAGCATGGAATATTTTTCCATTTCCTTGTGTCTTCTTCAATGCCTTCCATAAGCTTTCTATGGTGTTTAGCATACAGATCTTTTACCTATTTGATTAGGTTTATTCCTAGATCAGTGATGGTGTAGAAAATTAGAGGAACACATAGAAAATAAAGAAAGCAAAATTGATTAATTTTAGAAACATGCTAATAGCATGTATCTGCACCACTTAATTAGAGTTTAGCCAATAACAATAACCATGCCTGGAGGCCAATTAAAATTTAGAGTCTTTAATTTTGCTCTTGCAAAATTTCTGCCACTTTTTTTTCTGTTTCCCACCTGCTTGGAAATCCATCTCCAAAAGACAAACTAACCTTTAACTTGATACCAGGAGAATTTACTGAGCCTGTTTATGTAGTATTCAAATGCGACCAGAGAGAGAAGAGTAAATGATCTGAGATGGGCTTGAAGGTAAACAGCTGTCAGTGAACTATGAATCATCTCAAAGGCACATTAACTGAACTCATTTCAAAAGGGAAAATTGTTTTGCATGTTGAAAGGAATAACCACCGGAACCCTGAACCTACTCTTAATTTGCTGTCTATCTTATGACCTCCTTTGGGAAGCAGTATGATGAGCTTTATTTATTTATTTATTTATTTATTTAAAGTGGGGTTTTTTGTTGTTGCTTTTTTTTTTTTTTTTTTTTTTTTTTCCCTGATACTGCAATGAATATGGAGAGGAAAATGGATATGTCCTTTCTGGCAGTGGGATAGCAAAACATCAGCACTCCTATTCTCGAGCTGGATTCTCACCTAGATTTAATTGCCTAGAGCAGCTCGGCATGTAGTTCATTTGTTGTTTGGTTCTTGTTTTGTTTTTTCCAAGTGTAATTTTTCACAAAATGTAGACTACAATGGGTGATGCGTGATTTGATATTTCAAAAATTAGTATTATTGTGTGTATGTTAATGTAACCGATGCATTAAGCTTTTCTTTCTTTTGCTCCTTTTTTTTTTAAATACATGGAATACAAGATCATTTTGCTCAAGTCAAAGGAATAGTTTAAAGCAGAAATGTTTTCCTGACCTTATGTTTTATGGTTTTATGGTACAATTTTTATTTAAACAGAAAGGTCAGGTGAAATTCTATCCTCAGACCTCAACAATATCAAGCCAATGGTTAATCCAGCAACAGAACCCGAAGACTTCAATGTGCATTCATACATGATGTATTTGAGTATGTGTGTTTGTTACCAAAGTTTTAAAATATTTTAAATTAAATTGATTTAGAATCAAACATGACACAGTGGCATTTCCAAAGAAACCTAAATATCCACAAAATATTCCTTGCAAAATGCTGCTTTAAAGATTTTAGCTAGAGATTTGAAGAGCTGTGAAGAGAGGTTAATTAGAAAATTCATTTATGAAAATGCAGTGTGAAATTATACTAAAACAGATAGTCTAATTTAAAAAGGATATGTCAAGAGCAATGTGCTTTGATAATTTACAACTTACTAATCACTTTTCTGTCTCTCACAGTCTTTGGTTGTTCTTTTATATTCTCTCCATTATCTGCTATTTTTTCATAATTTTTACTTTCTTTTTTTTAATTTTACTGTTTATTTATTTTTGAGAGAGAGAGAGAGACAGAGCACGAGCAGGGAAAGGGAAGAGAGACAGGGAGACACAGAATCTGAAGGAGGCTCCAGGCTCTGAGCTGTCAGCACAGAACGAACGCGGAGCTCAAACCTGAGAATCGTGAAATCATGACCTAAGCCAAGGTTGAATGCCTAACCGACTGAGCCACCCGGACACCCCTTTACTTTCTTTTTTTAAGTTTATTTACTTATTTTGAGAGAGGGTGAGGTGGTGGGGCACAGAGAGAAGGAGAGAGAAATCCAAGCACTCCCCACACATGGACAGCCCAGAGCCCCATGAGGGTCTCCAATCCACAAAAGGTGAGATCATGACCTGAGCCGAAACCAAGAGTCAAATGCATGACTGAAGTACCCTGGCACCTCAATAATCTTTACCTTTTTCATGCTGCTATCTTTCTACTATTTTACTTGTCATTGTAATTCTTTCACATTCAGCCCTTTTTTTTTTATTTTCTGAAGCTGTTTTCTCAGGACTTCCTTTTGCTAATGTCCCTTACCATTTATCTTATCTGATATTAATTTTTCTTAAAATATAGCAATAAATCATGAATATAGTGTTCACATATTACATTTCCATATTTGTACAATATACAACTAATGACCAATGTCATGTAAATATCTATTCAATATTCTTCTCTTTCGAGAAATGAACAAGAAAATTGAGGGCCAAGAAAGCTTTGGCCCTCAGCTGCTGAGGTGAATCACTACTTCACAGATGTATTTTATTTAAAATCTCAAGCATTCCACTGTTTGTTTAATTTGTGGGAAGTGCCATTGGCTGGTTGTGTTTGGGATGGAAGCAGGTAGATGTGGTCTAGGGAGAGTCACATTGCCACCTGCCAACAATCATTGGGAAAAAATAAAAAGAAAAGAAAAGAAAAGAAAAGAAAAAAGAAAAGAAAAGAAAAGAAAAGGGTATGTGAATAGCACAAGACCCACAGGCCCTGTTTTCAGAGTTGCTCACTGCAGGGAAAAGAAGCAAAGTCTACAGGAAAATTCCCTTCGTAGAGTTTCTGTGACACTTGTATTAACAAATATTGACAATAAGAAATAGGATGAAAACAGATGGGGCTACTCTCTAGACCTTCCCTCAGATTAGTAAGAAAAGAAACATCAGTCTGACTTTCACAGAACCAGGTTCAATTTTTTTGTTTGTTTGTTTTTTTCTTTTTACTTGCAAACTTGAGTGGTGGCACTATTTGATACAAATACTGATATCAGTAGTAGTGAAAATGGTCAATACTCTATACATGAACGTTGCTTCACAAGGCGTACATCCACATGCTTGTGGCAATTTGGGATTAGCTGAATATTTCACAAAGGGTAAAAAAACAGTTGTGGTGCTTTATTTTCTTTCTGTGTGTGTGGGCGTGCACGTGTGTGTGTTTTGCAAGGAGGACAGAAAAGTCAAGCTGAATGTTCTGTATTTTCTTGTAGTGTGTTCAGTTCTTAATTCACAAATGTAAAGTTTAAACAGAAAATAAATATCTGGGATATTTGCCTTGGAGATAGTTTCAGTGCCCCTAAGTGATAAAGTTTGGCGACATTTTTGCTCCAACGAAGGGAGATCTTGCAAAGAATTTGTTTGAAAATTGTTGGATATAAAGACAAAAATATGATTTAAGTTTCAAGATATGTGATTACTTCAACAGCAAAAAAAAATTGTTGTCTTTACGAGTACTAACATGGATAGACTATACTCTGGCTCCAAAATTATAGAGAGTGATGATGGATTGATTGAATTTTCTTAATAATATAATGAAAGTCATTTTATAAATAGTATGATAAATATTGTAATAAAAGTCCTGAGAGTAAATGGAAGTGATTTTTGGGTCTTTTCTCAATTTAATTCTATCCTCAGAGGATGAAGATATATTACCAGTACTAAGGAGGTACGTATAAAGTCACTATGATTGTGACTTAGTTGCTTCTTGTTTTTCTCTGTAATAGAAAATGCTACAGTGAAATTCATTATGCATTTGTTTAGTATGTATGCACTTTTTTAAAGTTTAGGCTATATTACAAACACTCAAATTGCTTGATTTGATTTGAGATGTGGGGCTGAAGACAGTAAACACACACACACACACACACACACACACACACACACACACGAGTCTCTGTCTAGGTTATAACTTCTCTGATGTTAGAGCCAGGAAGGACAGAGGGTAATGAAAAAGGGTGACTATTCCTTTACCTAACTTGAAAAAGTTACAATTTGATTCTCTTTAGCTGTGGGTAAGGACAAACTGCCTGTCCCTGTATTTTTTTGACAGAAAGACTAGTGGGGAATATATGTGGGTTCTTCAGAGTCTCTTTGGGGCCTGCCCACTCTCTCTGATGTGGACATCAAGGTCTTTTTACATCTCACCACCTTCTCCCTCCACTCCTGACTTTGATAGGTCACTGTTTTCTCCCAAGTAAAATGACCACCTTTGCAATATCCATTCATCCCATGAGAAGTTTGGATGTCCTCTGCGAGCATGCACACTTTTAAATGTTCATCCACCAGCACGGTCACTCACACCATTCTGCTCCCCGCCCTGGAAGATAGGAGGGAAGATTGGCGAGTTATCTAACCAAGAAAATATCTACTATTAATCTAGAGGAGAAAAATGCCTGTTATAGCAAGCGCTTACTTCATTTGTTTTTAAGCAGGACCGTTTAGAATTTTGGTTTTCAACTTTGAGCCTCAGTTGCATTTCCAAGAAAAGTGATCTGTATTTTCCACTTCCTACTGTATACATTTTTAATATAAGCATACAAAAGCATCACTGTCTAGAAAATATTTGCCAATTTTCACTTTGAATACAGTGTATTATATTTTAACTTTTGCAAATATTGATAACTTAATTATTTAAAATCTGATAGGTGTGACTTTTTCCTTTGAAAACCATTCTAATATATGTATGGATCACTTACATGTTTTTATGTTATATGCTCATTACCTTTGATTTGGTATTATTTTCCAAATCAGTTTACAAATGCTCTTTGTAAATAAACAGTTTAAATCTTTTATTTCGAAGACTTTCCTTTGATTTCTGAGGTTGTCAATTTTTTTTTTACTTTTTCTTATGAGTTTCTTTGAATTTTGTTTTGTCAAGTTGTTGTCAAATAAAGTCTTTTTATCCCCTTTATGCCTTTGTTATTTTATTACTTAGAAAACTCTTGGATCAGTATTCTAACAGCTCCAAATTTCAATGTCCCCATCTATCATCAACACACAAGATTATTGTTGTATAAGTTAAATAGACTTACTCTGTAAGCATTTGATATATAAAACATAAGAAATGTTTAACGATTCTAATTCTCTTCTTTTTACCATGAGGCTCTAAGTTCAGTTTTTACATCAGCTTTTTCAAAAAATAACAGTATGAATTTAATGCCTGGGTCATTCTACTTTATCAAAAAATAATTTTACAGCTTGGTCAAGTTTTGATTTTTCGTCCATTTCTCAACCTGTTTTCTTTTCTTTTCTTTTTTTTTTTTTAATACATGAAATTTACTGTCAAATTGGTTTCCATACAACACCCAGTGCTCATCCCAAAAGGTGCCCTCCTCAATACCCATCACCCACCCTCCCCTCCCTCCCACTCTCCCCTCCCTCCCACCCCCCATCAACCCTCAGTTTGTTTTCAGTTTTTAACAGTCTCTTATGCTTTGGCTCTCTCCCACTCTAACCTCTTTTTTTTTTTTTTTCCTTCCCCTCCCCCATGGGTTTCTGTTAAGTTTCTCAAGATAAGAGTGAAACCATATGGTATCTGTCTTTCTCTGTATGGCTTATTTCACTTAGCATCACACTCTCCAGTTCCATCCACGTTGCTACAAAAGGCCATATTTCATTATTTCTCATTGCCACGTAGTATTCCATTGTGTATATAATCAACCTGTTTTATTTTCTAACGCTTGATAATACTTTCTTCACTGAAATGGAGCCAATAATTTTCCTTACTTCATTATTTTTTTTCTTTTTTTTTTTTTTCATTGCTTTAGGTAAAGCATCCAAGGACATAATATGGGATAAAATAAGGCATTTGATTTTAGAAGACTTTGGAGTCTAATCCTTACAGATAAGCTGTATTAGTAAATTATAAAATAAGATTATTGATATCTAATTCATTTTCATAAAGTGAATTAACTTTCTAAAAGTTCTGTGTGGTAGATTGTTTGCCAAAAATATCCATCTTCTCTGTATTCACACTAATATTATCTCTTACTAACAGGTTACTCCAACACTTAGCCGCCTAAACCAACACACATCATTTCACGTATTTTCTGAGATTCAGGAAACTGTGCACACCTTAACTGTATGATTCCAGTCTCACATGAGATTGCAGTTAAGATGTTGGCTGGACCTGGGGCACTTGGGTGGCTCAGTTGGCTAAAAGTCTGACTTCAGCTCAGGTCATGATCTCACAGTTCACAGGTTTGAGCCCCATATCAGGCTCTGCACTGATAGCTCAGAGCCTGGAGCCTGCTTTGGATTGTCTCTCTCTCTCTCTCTCTCTCTCTCTCTCTTTCTCTCTGTTCCTCCTCTGTTTGTGCTCTCTTTCCCTCAAAATAAAATAAATAAACATCTAAAAAATGTATACAAAATCATGAAGAAAAATATGTTGGCTAGAGCTAACATCTCTGAAGGCTTGAGTTAAATGGAGGGTCTGCTTCCAAGTGTTGTTGGCAGGACAACTCAGTTCCACAACACATGGGCGTCTCTAAGATCTGTTCATGCATGACAGCTGGCTTCCCCAAGAGCACGTGATCCAAAGGAAAGAGCAAGGCAGTAGCCAGTCTGTCATTTTTTAGTCTCCAAAATTGGCATTCCATCCCTTTTGCCATATTCTATTTGTCTCACACACCAACTCTGATACACTGTGAGAGGAGAATACACAAAGCCACATGCCAAGAGACAGGAATCCCTGGAGGCTGATTATCACAATGCTGTTTTGTAATATGACTTTCTAGTTAACTGCATCAAAATTAATTTATTTCTCTATCCCTTATTTCCAAGCTCTCCTTTTAATTTGCTTTGATCAAGAGATTGCAGAGTAAAATGCTTTATCAGCTTCCAGCTGAGACATCATGAAAATTCGTATGCTTTTGTTTACTCTCTTAGAAACCAACCACCACCACATAAAGCCTGAGCCAGCTTAAAGAACATTACAAGCCCATGTGAAAAAAATTCCAGTTGTCCCCGTCTTTCCAGATAGTGAGACCTAGACAGTATCATCAGAGCTATCTACCCAATCTGCATTTCATCAAAGACATGTTCATAAATCTAACCAGAACTCAAATAACCATATAACTTACTCATAGATAAGTAATAGCGATTACTTAGCATTTTGTGCCACTAAATTTTGGGGGGTCTGCTACAGATCAATTGACACCTGATATTTTCTATGTGGATAATATGGGCTGCATCTTGCACAAGAAAAGGATTTGAATGCAAATAAAACATAAACATGTTTAAAAAATTATTTCAGTTTGTGTTATCAATTTCCCATTATTCCATAGATGTCTAGTTGCTCAGATTTTCTGGCTATCTCTCCATTGCAGCCTATCCACCTTGGCTGTGCTCTGTAATTCTGGGGCCGACTGGGAGTAATACAGTAGATTTCTGAAGCTCCTTTGCTACCTGGACTAGCTACTGATTTTTGCCAGTAGAAGTCAATAGAAGGAGATCACAAGATAAGAGAGGAGCTATAGGTTTTTTTGTTTGTTTGTTTTTGTTTTTGTTTTTAACTTTTCCTTCTTTGGGCAGTGACTAAACGGTGGCATTTTCTTCTTCAACCTACTTTAAACTTTCCTTAAAAAGACTCAGGATCATTTCATAAGAGGATTATATATAGAGGAAAGGCAGTTACTCTGGTTGTTCAAGAATTTACTCTAAATCCTAGGCTAAAACTTCACTATGGTCCACACACCATCTTTTTATGAGATTTTATGGAGGTAATGTACACACTTTGGTTATTTTTCCAGTTCCTGAATGAATAATTTCCACAGACCTACCTATTCAACAGCTTGTAAAATCTCCACATCATCCCCTTAATCCATGGATTGAGACTATTTGGGGAAGGACCAAATGAAAATCCCAGAAACATCTCCTTACCCCTCTAGTAAATGATATGTAACACATTATCTTCATGGAGTTTCAGAGATCAGTGCCCCTGTCAAAGATGAAAATGCAAGGATTACCCCCTTTCGGGGCATGTTTGGCTAGGGCGGAAGGTTGATGAATTATGGAGTCATTGATAATGAAGATCGATTATGATAAGCTTCATCAGGTGGTAATTCCAGTTGCAAGTGCCACTCATCATAGCATACGGCACATGGTCACACTTTTCTTTATTTGCAAGAGCCACCAGGAAGCAGTTTTTACTAGTAGAAACCAAACTGCAACTTCATTCTCTTATCTAAGGGCTATGTCAATGATCTTGCTCTTCTTTCATAATACAGTCATTCTAAAATCCCACAAACTCTTTTTGTGGTCAGTGCCATTGAGGACATATGTGGAACTGTTAAGGAAGTAATAAATTCAAAGATGCCTTAATAAGAGATGTGTCCCATTCATAGAATTGCACTACAATCCCTCAGGGTTTGGGGGCAAAGCCGTGATTTCTTTTGTGTATAATTATTCTCCTCTGAGAAAAGCTCCCTGTCTCTATCCTTTTCCTGGTTGCCAGAAGCCTGTCTTCTGCCTACTACCAGACATTTGTAGTTACCATTGTCTGGTGTAGAGTTCTAGTTTACCAAGAAAGGAATAGTTTCACCAGAGAAAATAATGACCCCACTCAGTTTGAATCGAAGACTTGAACCCTATAATTTGAGGCTCCTCATACCCTAAACTTATAGGCAAAATAGTAGATAAGTAGACTGGATGTAACAACTATTCAAATTGGCAGAAGGATCTTTTTGGTTGCTGACACGGAGTGGGAGCAGGGAGACCTATGTCTGAGACTCAGAAGTTTTTCTAGGGTAACTCTTAGCACTTCTGTTGCCAACAGCATAAGATAATGAAATAATAGTGTGACCCATCAAAAGCAGAACTGCTTTGAAATCCAATCTTTGGGGAAAAAAACCTTAACCAGTTGAAGTGCCAGATTAGAAAAAAGAAATATAGGATGACTAGTAGAAGAAGAAAATTATGGTAACAAACTATAGCTTCATGGCCTTTGACACATCAGTGTTACTATGTGTTTTCTTCCTTTCACAATTAATCAATTGACTGATCAGTCTACATTTTTGCCTTCCTTTTTATTTCTTTGTGATTCCAATGACAGAGGTTGATTTCCAAATTTAGTCCTATGTTTATGAAATATTCAAGAGTAGGGTTGTGTTTAAACTGAACGTAGAATAAATATGAATAGGGATGAATACGGCGGTTATTCTTTCTTCCATTTTTGGAAACAAACACATTTGTTGTTTTCAGTAACATTCTGCCAGTCAGAAGTAGCCCACCTTTTTGTCATATACTCCAAAATTCTGCATTCCAAAATTCCTTTGTCAATCGTCTTCCCTTTGGGGTCACAGGAAAAACTTTTTTTCCCTGTTTCATTCTAGCTGTCTTCTTACTTCTGGCCATTTCTCTAAGGTGGTTGCCCTTTAGGCTTCCCATTCTGACCTCCATGGCCCCTTCTCCACATACTCACTGACAAAGCAGTGAGTCCTAAGGTGAACACATCTCTGGAGGATGAGAGATAGAGGCCTTCTATTCATATTCCTAGATTCTGAAACCCCCACTTCCTCCTCTGGAACTCTCCTCCCCAGCCCTAGAAATGATAGCTACTTCCTGAAATCTCTAACCTGTAGAGATTTTCCTTATGTTTGGCCTCTTTGGCCTAAGGGAAACTATGTATCATTTTTTTTTTTTTTTTTTGGAACATGCTATTGTGAATTACATCTTATGGTTTATATTGGTGTTTGTTTTTGGACAGGTGATCATCCTGTTACGGCCCCAATTTCCTTGGTAATAAACATAAATGATAGTGCCGTATATGTTTTTTCAGGATACCCCAGTCCCCCTTAAAGCTATGTTTAATCTTATGACTAAATTCTGGTCAATCAGAGCTGTGTATATGAATACGATGCCCTTAAAAAGAGGGAAAATCTTTCTTTTCCCCGTTTAGTCATTTTAGCTAGAATAAACCATGAGGATAAGCCATTCTTAAACTTGCAGAGAGAGGGAAATATTTCAGGAATATGGGGATGGAGGTGTAATATAGAGAAAGATCAAGCTTCTGCCATGTCATGTAGTACAGCTCTCTTGCATGCTTGGACATGTACAAGAAAGAAAAAATATTATCTTATTCACGTTGTTGTTTTAGGTGTCTCCTACAAGCATTCAAATAAACAACCAATATATACATCTACACAACATATTCTAGTTCTCCTAAATATTAACAGCAATACAAATTTTAACTAAGTCCTCTGATCACATCAATTCCTCGCCTTCTCAGGTTGATTAAAACAATTAATCTTAACTTACAGTCCTCTCTCTCCTGTCACCAAAACTCGGCCTACTGCTGCTAATGGCAATATGGACTATGTAGGATTTTCTCTTTTCCTACCCAATGGCACTTACAATGATCTTGTCATAACCAAAACACAACAGTGACTTGATAGTAGTGAGCCACAGGTGTGTGTGTGTGAAAGAGCAAGAGCGAGAGAGAGAGAGAGAGAGGGAGAGAATGAAAGGTCCTCCTTCAGATTATTAATAAAGCTACCAAAGTGGGGCGCCTGCGTGGCTCAGTCACTTAAGCACCCGACTTCAGCTCACGCCATGATCTCGTGGTTCGAGAGTTCGAGCGCCACATCAGGCTCTGTGCTGACAGCTCAGAGCCTGGAACCTGCTTCGGATTCTGTGTCTCCCTTGGCTCTCTGCCTCTCCTCTGCTCACACTCTGTCTCTCTCTCTCAAAAATGAATAAACTTAAAAAAAGAAAAAAATGAATAAAGCTACCAAAGTAATGAACTGCCTGTGTTCCACGTTAAATGTACTCTAGAATATATTGTACCAAATGGAGAGGCAAAAATGTTTCCAAACATTTGTCTGTTATCCTTATATCTGAAAATTTCTGGATATGTTGAAACTAAATTGGTCCAAGCATATTTGTAGTAATGCAACTTTAAATATGGGGTTGTGCTCTAAGTAAAGTTGACTCGTGTGAAACACATTAAATGGGGATGTAGTTATCCTCCAGGATTTGCTTAAAATAACGTATAATTACATCTTTTGTAACTGTCCTTTAAGTAAAACACAACAGGCACATTAATACACCTGTGGACAAAGAAACTATATATTGGCTGCAAACCAGAGTCCCAAAGGGAATGACTCAAGGACTTATGTTCCATATTTTTGGTGTTGTTTTCCCAGCAGTATGTCTCTCATGGGATGACACCAAAGGTAAAGTAGTAAAGCAGCACAAAAGCGGTCACTTAGTAAATCTTTGGAAATAAGTGGTTTAAAACACATTTGTGATGAGATCCTGGATTTTCTTCTTTCTCTCCCTTTTTGTTTGTTTGTTTTGTTTTGAGAGCTAAATAGTTTTGTTAAGGAGGAAATCTTTGATTGTGCTTTTATGCTACTTCCTCATATTTCTTACCACGTATAATTAAACTTAAAATAGGACTCCTTGAAACATAGATATCATTGTGTAACAGAGGCTTTGAAAGACTTAAAATAAAATTCATATTTTTACTGGCATCTTCTGAGTCAGACTATGTGCCTTCAATAGCACAGCCTACTGTTAAATACCACATGAGTTAGAAACCATATAAACAAATGAAAGTACAACAATATTAATTTACAAAATATTTTCTTTCTTTCTTAAAAAAACATTTATTTATTTTGAGAGACAGAGACAGAGCATGAGCGAGTGAGGGGCAGAGAGAGAGAGACAGACATACAGAATCCGAAGCAGGCTCCAGGCTCCAAGCACAGAGGTGACGTGGGGCTCGAACCCACAAACCAGGAGATCATGACCTGAGCCTAAGTCGGATGTTTACCCCCCTGAGCTCCCCAGGCGCCCCTACAAAATACTTCTAAAGTCCTGTCGAATATTGCTTCTAAATAAATATTTCCCAAGCATTCCTTCTTGTAAGAAATAATAATCATTACTAGTCAAATAAAAACATTCTGTCTTTCTCACACAAAGTGACTTGCTAATAAAGACTTGGAAATATCTCTTTTGCATTTCCGGTTATAAAGTGATCATCTTCATGTAGTAAGAAGCCAGCATTACAGACCTGAAGTACAGTGAGGATCCACTGCAGCATCAAGAAATTGTATTGTTTCCGTTAGCGGTAAATGATTGTGAGCAGCGAAACTGGCATACCCTAATCCTTACTTCCAAAAAAAATAAAAGTCCTTGATTTCAATATATAATTCATGCATCGTTGCACATGTGGTCTATAATATCTATTTGGCTTTCACATGACTACTGAGGATGGTAAGGTATGAGGATAAGCCGAAGACCAAAATTTGTTCACTTTTTTCATCGTGATGATTTATAGACTCTTTGTGCTATTATCATTTTTCTGGTTATCCAAATTATGGGTTTTTCATATCTGGATTGTTGCATTTATTTCTCCTTTCTTTCTACGACTTTCTACTATTTTCTTTCACCTGTGTGATTTTATTCAGAAATTTATCAATAGGAAACTTCAACAGGGATTACTGGGATCATGTTTTTTTAAAAAGCCTAAAATGGCTTTCTTTTTTGCTTTTATGAAATCTAAACTCTTTGTGTTGATTATTTCAAACTCTTTAGGTGTCTAAAGAATTTCTAATGGCTAAAGAAACTACTATGAGGAGGAATGGATTGAACAGCTAACCCCCAACAGAATATATCTATAAATTCCTAGGCCTAATCTTTAAACTAAATATGAAATTTCCATTCTGTTCAATAATTTGATGATGTCTGTTTTGATGCAAATTATGTCCCCAAATATTCAATAAAACTGGTACTACTGAAATATGCGTAGCATGTTTATCTAATATCTATAAAGTGAATAACACAGAGAGAGAATAAAATCTCATCCCTGTTCTCCAAACCCCACCTAATGTTTTTCATTTCCTATCATAGAAGTTCTCAAAATGTAGTCTTTACAGATATAAAGTATGTGTATGACCTTTTCCTAATAATTAGTTTACACTTTATATAACCAAACTTATATGATATTATATAAATAGCTATTTATTCTTACAAATGACAGTTTCTGTTCTTTTTGGGAGAAAATAATACTTAAAAATAGTGTTACTTCCTCTGTCTATGAAATAATCTTTAAAATTATTCTAACTGGCTTTAAATATTTCTGATTTGGTAAATTTCCTATATCTTCCCGTACATGAATCTGATTAGAATGGGCACTCAAATATATACATTTCCACAAAGAAAAAACATATATGTATAAAATTATCTAAATGCAAAATAATCACACATGGACAACTGCCAAATTATTAAACTTCTTCAAATCCAAAAATACATTGTTAAACTGGCAACAAATCACATTAACATACCCAAGATTTTCCTAAGCCATAGAGCAAATTAAGCTCTTACAATAAAATAGTTCATATATAATTTATGTATTTTTCAATGTTTGTGGCCATTGAATAAAGCATATTTATGATAGCTATTTGATTCAGCCTGATTCTGTAAACTTGGAATTTATCTTTGTTCTTTAAAAGACATATTGGCCAGTCTGTTTTTCAAATGTAATTATAAGTGAGAAGACACATATTCCATTAATGCCATGTTGGGCAGAACTCTTATTAGGGATGACTGAATACAACATCCTTTCCTTACTTAAGTGTAATTCTTCAGAAAAAAAATTGTATATCAGCATAAAAATATTTTTAAAAGAATGAATACCATGGCTTCATTTAACTGACATAAAATTAAGTCTAAACTAAATCCCAAGGATTTTTGAAATCATATTAATTTACATTTTAATTTGTCTCTGCATAAAATGCATCTCCTTCAAATATCATTATATGCTGATGCACAGTCTCTAATCTCAGAAATAAAACTTATGCCAAACCCTATTTCTTAGAAGAAAGAATACCATCAAATTCTAAACATTTTATCATCAAGATTATGTTGATGAAATATTTGCCAACATGCTACACATGCCAATGCAAATTTGGATATCAGTTAACTTTTGTACAAAAAGAAACCAGATAATTGAAATTAAACACCATTAATTTTGCGTCTTAAAAGATTTAAATAGTCCAAAGTTTATATCTACCACTGTTTTTGCAAGATGAAAGCAGAGTCTACAACAAAAATTCAAAACAATTTCGAGAACAATCAATTCGTTAGTATTTAAAAACATAAAACCTTACGTGTATTTTTTTCCCTAAACTTAGTTTGTTTGGTCTTTTTGTTGACTAGTTAATTGTAATCAAATAATACAGTTTCTTCTCAGTACGGCAATGATAATAAGTGTAAATCCTAGTTCAGAGTGGAAAATTACAGTTGGGGTGTTGAAGGCCTTAATTTATTTTTTCAGTATAGGTCTAAGTAATTAAATGGTTATTGATTAATGTATTTGTTATTGATTGTACTTCTATATCTAAAGTTTTTATACTGAAAATGTATTTCATGTTCAATTCCCCTAAGAAGTTTTAAAGACCAAATTTAAAAATTATTAAATCTAATTTTGGTACCATAAATTTCTGTTATATTTGCCATATTTGACCAACAGATAGGCTTAATTATATGGATGTTTGTTCAAATATTTTGCCATTTGCCACATGGAAAAGTTGGACATTCACCAAAATATTTATGATCTAAAATTAATTCTTCCAGTTTAATGTTAAATCTTAGAGACATTTTTAAGATATTTAAAACCTGAGCTATGCAATGAGTGAGGTAAGAGTCTCAACAGTATTTATTTATTTTAGAAATTTCTTCATCAAAGTACTCAATCTCCTTTTTTATGGCAACTTAGTAACTATGTTCCTTTTTTTTTTTGTCTACTTATGTTATTTTTGCTTAGGATATTATAACTTTAAGTCTTATTAATAAAGATAATAGGAAGTGTAATACTAGCTTCCATTTGTATATTATTATACAATTCATAAAGGATTTTTATACACATGAGATCATTTGACCTGTGTAATAACCCTATGAAGAGAAGACCTAATTATTATTTCTATTGTATGGCTGAGAATACTAAGGCTCAAAGAGACAAATGAGTTATCTAAAATACTTCTTCTAACTCCAAACCACATTCTCATTTAAATACACTAGATTTCAAATGTTTGGTTGGTGTATTACAGGGGCTTTTGTAAAGTCCTTCTATCAAGAAGCATCATCATGATATCTAGTAACTATAAAAGCTCCACTCTGTCTTGAGTCCACATCTCCAGAACAGGGAAAGATCACCACATGAAACCTGTTTTTCAAACTTGAGTCAACTGGAGCATACGACTTACAAAACATACTAAAGTGGTACACAGCTACCATTCATTAAGCAAACACAAATATTGTTAATTGGATGTTTGAATTAAAACAGGATTGTCAAAACAAACAAAAAGAAACTTTAAAAAGCAAAGCAATATAAGTTTTTTTTTTTTCTAAATATAATTTATTGTCAAGTTAGCTAACATACAGTGTATACAGTATGCTCTTGGTTTTGGGAGTAGATTCCCATGATTCATCTCAACAAGTGCCTTCCTCAATGCCCATCACCCCATCAACCCTCAGTTTGTTCTCTGCATTTAAGAGTCTCTTATAGTTGGCCTCCCTCTCTGTTTGAAACTAATTTTTTTCCCTTCTCTTCCTCCATTGTCTTCTGTTAAGTTTCTCAAATTCCACATATGAATGAAAACATATGATATCTGTCTTTCTCTGACTGACTTATTTCACTTAGCATAATACCCTCCAGTTCCACCCACATTGTTGCAAATGGCAAGATTTCATTGTTTCTCATTGCCAAGTAGTATTCCATTGTATATATAAACCACATCGTCTTTATCCGTTTATTGATTGATGGACATTTGGGCTCTTTCCATGATTTGGCTATTGTTGATAGTGCTGCTATAAACATTGGGGTATAAGTACCCCTATGAATCAGAACTCTTGTATCCTTTGGATAAATTCCTAGTAGTGCTATTGTTGTATTGTAGGGTAGTATCATTTTTAACTTTTTGAGGAACCTCCACACTGTTTTCCAGAGTGGCCGCACCAGTTTGCATTCTCACCAACAGTGCAAGAGGGTTCCCGTTTCTCCACATCCTTGCCAACAATGTGGTTTTGATGTGTATTTCCCTAGTGATGAGTGATGTTGAGCATCTTTTCATGTGTCTGTTGGCTATTTGGATGTTTTCTTTGGAAAAGTTTCTATTCATGTCTTCTGCCCATTTCCTCACTAGATTATTTGTTTTTCAGATGTTGAGTTTGGTAAGTTCTGTTGCAACCGGCGCAACAAACACCGAGATCAGGGTCCTGAGGATAGGGGAATGTAAGAAAAAAAGAGAGAAGAGAAGACAGTTTGGGAACAGGAGGGTCCCCTGGGCTGATGGCCCGAGTGACAGCTTTATTGTTGCTGTACACAATCTTTTATATCCAGACTCTTATGGGTCAGGCCATTCTAAGAATAAACGGGTTTCACATAATCGCTGCCAACCAAAACATTTAGTTCTGTGTTTTAGTTCTACTTGGGGTAGAAAAAGGGAGGTAGCATTACTACCAACACCCACAGACCACAGGCTTTAGGAATTAACTTTCTCAGCCTTGACAAGGCTTTCGCATGCCCTTGAAAAGTGGGGGAATGGGAGGGGGAACCACCGGGTTGGCTGAGTCAACAGGGAACCGTTGCTCGACCCGGTCTCAGCCTGGCACCAGGGCCCGGCCTCCCACAAGTTCTTTATAGATTTTGTATACTAACCCTTTATCTGCTATCTCATTTGCAACTATCTTCTCCCATTATGTTGGTTGCCTTTTAGTTTTGTTGATTATTTCCTTTGCTGGGCAGAAGCTTTTTATCTTGATGCGACATGCCATGCTCAACAGTTTCAGGGTATAATCTATTTATTTCAAGTAAGTAATTCCCCTGTATTACCACTAGAATTTCAAAAACTCACAATCATTAGAACTTTTATCACATGCTTTAAATTAGGGAGTCAAAAATACATGTCGAGTAAATTTTCTGAGGCCATAGAGCTAATACAAGGGAAACAAGAAACTAAGTCAAGTACATAATACCCCATTAACTGTGTTCTTTCTACTCCAACACATTTGCAATTTGTTTAGGCCTCTTTTACATTATCATGCAGCAAAAAAATAAATACAATCTCAACAATGACCCCCAAATTGCTGGTAAACTCTAGTTGTGCATGTTGCCTCTACAATTCACAGCAACTGTTCATTTAATGCACATTTAATATGAATGGAATGTATGAAAATAATAAACACTCCCAATAAAATAGCTCTTTTGAAATGTGCTAAGGATATATAGTGTTGAGTAGAAGTTCCATATTCAGGTAGCAGAGTCAGGCTGACTGGATTAGAAAGTTGGCCAATTCAATTAGTGACTGTGTGGTCTTGTCCATTTTACCTAAACTTGGGGAGATTAACTTTTTTCACTTTATAATTGAGATTTTGATAATATCTTCCACATGAATGTTGTCACAATTGCAAAAGAATTTTTAAAGCACATAGCACGTAGAATTATGTTGTGATAATAAGTAACTGGCAGTTATTAACAATAATCAGTAATCTCTGTGGGAGCAAAGACCATGTACATATTTTGTATATCAGTGTATCCTCAGCATGTAGTAGAGAGTCTTGCTCTTACTGGACACTCAAGAATTTTTTATTTCAGGTATTCCTGAAAACGTAAGTTAATCATATGATTTACCAAGGATTTAATAGCACTGGTGATTTAAAGAAAGCCAAGCTTATTACTGGCTTTAGGAATGAAGTCTGATTATTCTGAGATAATCATGGTAATCCTACTACACCTGCCAGTTGATTTAGGAACCCACGGTAATTCAAACACCTCACAGCTATTTGGAGATTTAAAAAAAGAGACATATTAGCCTAAGTTGGCTCAATAATATTGAGGAGGAGGATTTTCACTCCACAATATGGAAGGAAGAATGCGCCACTGGACTTGAGCAAAGATGCATACAATTACAATTGTGAATGGCATCTATTTTACACCTATTAAGGGAAATAAAATAGAGCAAATAATTGCATGTCAAGGTAAAGAGAGAATGAAATGGCAATATTGAGTTGGTTAGTCAACTAATGCTAAACACATTCTACCTCTAGGTTTAGTAATGCATAAGATAATAGATTAATTCATTGTTTTAGCTAATCTCTGTTATTGTAGCTAAAAGCAATTTAACAGATGGATACTCCTTGATTCTCAGCATTTAAAAAAATTAGAAAAATGAACTGAACTACTGGCAAAATAGGCAAGAGAATTGGCTTTTGAACCATAGGAAAATTCCATTAAGTTTCCTTAGGATTTGATTAAATACAGTTTTAAAAAGAGATGATTGAGAAAGAAGATTGTCTGAATACCTGGTAACTTTACATAGAAAGCAACATCATAACTATTAGAAAAAGTGTGCTTTTTTATTGTAGCTCTATGCCTAAGGTCTAAGGCATTATTCTAAAATTACTTTCAAAATCCATTTTAAAATCAGACTGATACTTATAAACTACATAAACTTGTAGAAAGTTATGTATTTCCTTTCAGCTCTGTTCCTTGATATATTAAGTGATAATAAGATTAATAGAATCTTTGAGTGATTTTAAAGGTTAAGACAATACATATAAGCCTGTGTTCTTTGTCTTCCGTTTCTACTTTAAAGTGTTTCTATTTTCTCAATATTTTTACAAGAAACATTTATTTGTTATGGCAATCAAAAATTAACAGTCTTGTCTTAAACTTACACTGTATTTCTATTTTAAAAATAAATGTAATTCTTGGGGCGCCTGGTGCTCAGTCAGTCAGGCATCGGGCTCTTGATTTTGGCTCAGGTCATGATTTCACAGCTCAAGTTGAAGCCCCACATTGGGGTTTGCACTGACAGTCAGAGCCTGCTTGGGATTCTCTGTCTCCCTCTCTCTGCTCCTCATCTGCTCATGTTCTCTTTCTGTCTCTTTCTCTCTCAAAAATAAATAAACATTAAAAATAAATGTAATTCTTGAGCCCTGTAATTACAGTCTATAATAAAATATTTAAAAAATAAGATTCAATTTTTAGCCATTCATTTGAAACTTTAATTCATACACTGGATTTTAGATAAAAAAATACATTTTTTGAATTATCGGGCCTAAGGAGTATATGTAATGTTACATCAAAAAAGCAAAGGAATGAGCTAGAGATATAAGGGACACAACTCTCCTCTCCAAAACCAATAACCTTGTGCAAGAGAAGGGCTTGGTATCAGATGATTTGGATAATGCATTTTATCAATAGATTTAGGTTATTCTCAACTTTCAGTGACATAAAATATGAGGACTTAGTTTTTGATAATAATAATAGTAATAATTGGTGTGCCTGGGTGTCCGACTTCCTCTCAGGTCATGATCTCGCGGTCTGTGAGTTCAAGCCTCGCGTCGGGCTCTGTGCTGACAGCTCGGAGCCTGGAGCCTGCTTCGGATTCTGTGTCTCCCTCTCTCTCTGCCCTTTCCCCACTCGTGCTCTGTCTCTCTCTGTCAAAAACAAATAAACATTAATTTTTTTTAAAATAATAATAGTAATAATATAATACTTCATGTCCATCTATTGGCAGGTTTACTGCAGCCAATTAGATACCCAGTGGAATGGAAAGTCCACCACATTGTGATCCTTCCAGGCCAAAACCCAGTGACCAGGCCAAGTGACAACATAATATATGAGGTAATGTTCTAATATATTCTTATTGGTGTTTCCATAACACCATAACTTTTCAAGAAAACCACAAGTGTTTTCGTTCAGTTGTTAACCTATTACCCAGTGCTTCTGATTCATTATTTGTTTCATAGCTCATACTGGAAGATGCACATTTTAAAGAAAATGACATCCAAATGGATGATTTTGTAATGCATACTGGATGAATTGCGAGTTTTCTTATATATTAAATTAACAAAGTTTAATCTTTGCAAACAGAAATGAGTATTTCTCAGAAATACTAGGTTTACAGAAATCCTAGGTTTACAATTCAATGTGTAATGTAAATATATTTCATATTCTTCACTCCATTTCCTAGGTTGTAGACTTAAACACATAATTCCTTAACCACTATATTATTCTGGTTGAGAAAAAGTATACCACAATGGCGAACGACTCCAAAATCTCAGTGATTTAACACAATCAATGTTTATACATTTTTAAAGAGTTTTCTATTTGAGTATAGTTGACACACAGTTACGTTAATTTCAGGTATATATCATAGAAATTCAAGCTTTTCTATACATTATGCTATGCCCACCAGAAATGTAGTTACCACCTATCACCATGTAATTCTCTTACAATATCATTGACTATATTTACTATGCTGTGCCTTTTATTCCTGTGACTTATTCATTCTATATCTGGAAGCCTGAATCTCCTACTCACTTGCCTTCACCCTTTTGTCCATCTCCCCACTCTTCTCCACTCTGGCAACCACCGGTTTGCTCTCTGTATTTATAGGTCTGATTCTGCCTTTTGTCTGTTTATTCATTTGTTTTCATTTTTAGATTCCACCAGTGAGTAAAATCATATGGCAGTTGTCTTTCTATGTTTGACTTATTTCACTTAGCATAATACCCTCCAGGTCCATCCATGTTGTCGCCAAAGGCACTATCTCATCCTCTTTTATCACTGCATGATATTCCATTGTGTGTGTGTGTGTGTGTGTGTGCGTGTGCATGTGTACACACCTGTGCTCACTTTTCTATCCCAGGTTCTCATCACATGAGGGGTGCATTGCAAGGAAGGCTAAGAGGTATAGTCTCCCATGAGTCTGAAATGATGGAAGTAACAGCCTTTGGTGAATATAAACAATAGTTACTATGAATAATTTTTAAAACTGGTAAATGTATGCAAATAGCAGAACATCTGTTAGGGAGATTTAGATTTATTCACTGCAAACAAAGTTTTTTGTTTTGTTTGTTTCAAGTTTTTAGGTAAACTCTGGTTAGTTAACATGTAGTGTAATACTGGTTTCAGGAGTAGAATTTAGAGATTCATTACTAGCACTCAGTGATCATCACAAGTGCCTTCCTCAATACCAATCACCAATTTAGGTGACTCTTACACCAATTAGGTGAAATACTCAATCACCAATTTAGGTGACTCTTACAGTTTAATGTTTAGAAAGAAATGTTAAAAATCGAGCAGTTTTTATTGATTCTGTTGTTTGTTTCTATTTCTTAGTTTTATTTCTTTTTTCCTTTTCTATTTTTTTTCTTTTTATTAAAATTTTTTTTTGTCTTCTTTCCTCTTCTTATTTTTTTTTCTTTTTAGGGTATTGTGCATCAAATGTTTCAAGAAAAGCATGCCACTGTCTAAAGCTAGGGGAAAAACAAGAGAAAAGCTACTTCTATTAACTTTGGAGTTTCAAATTATAAGTTAACAGGAAAAAAAATTATACAAATATATAATATATTTGTGAAAGTTTTGTTATGTGTAGTAATGAAATATTCTGTGTTTATGATCAGAAACAAGTTCCTAGGTAGGGATCATGGGGAAGATCGAGAGGAAACAGAAGAAAAATGAGATGCATGCAGGCTGAAGGCCTGGACCTGCAATAACCTGTGGACAAGACTAAGGTCAGCATCCAAAGGTTGTCTGACCTCCAAAGTCATTAACATGATCCATCCATTTCAGAGGGAGCTGAATGGAGCTGAGGGTATGCCTCCAGATGTCTAGTCCTCTTTCGAATAAGCGGCTTTCATCACCTATATCTAGGCCTGCTTTTATCAAGGCCATAGCCTGAGATTGTGCATATTTTGCACTCGGATGAGGGACAAAGGCCACAAGGAAAGAGGAATGAATACCTTAAAATTGAGCCTGTTCTCCAATTTACCTAGGTGTTGGCATGCAACCAGATCTGGCATGTAGCCAGATCTAGGAGAGTCTGTTGTCACACAAAGGTGCCAGCAATATGTTAAGATGTGGGTCTATGGGGTACCCCTAACCAAAGGAGATTTTGTTTGTGAAATTTCTCAAAAGTTCTCAAAAAGTTAACATGTCCAGTACTTTGCTCTAATCTTTGATGAGGAACTTTATTCAAAAAAAGTCAATAGGTCACCTGTGAACTGTCAGGCAGGTGCCACTCTTTAGTTTTGTAAGATATTAGTGAGACGTTGCCAACAATGAATGGAAATCTCAAAGCGAAGAATGTCTTGTTTCAATAAAATAGTCTTTTATTTTTTTAAGTGTTTATGTATTTATTTATTTTGAAACAGAGCATGAGTGGGGTGTGGGAAAGAGAGAGGGAGAGAGAGAATCCCAAGCAGACTTCACACTGACAGCGTGGAGCCCTACCTGGCGCTTTATTTCACAAACCATGAGATCATGACTTAAACCAATATTGAGTCAGTGGCTTAATCGACCCAAGCACCCCTAAATGGTCTTTGACATCAAAGTTCTGTATTGCCTATTATTGCCGATATATGAAGCAGTTGGAAAAGTTAGTCATCACATATAATAGTGCCTACATTGTTTTTCTTTTTAAATTACTTGTTTCATAAAATATTAGCTATTAAAAACCACCAAAGCAATTTAATTAACAGCTTAATTAAAATTTATAGGAATTTATATAATTGGCCACTTGTTATTAATTATACATAGATTTTATAAAAAAAAATTGAACTCTGTGAAATGATTAAATCTCAACATACTGATATTTCAGTAATTCACTATTTTAAACATATGCAAGAAGTCAATTAACATATATTTGTGCTTTTTTTTTTCCTTGACAGCTGCATTTCACAGTTATTTCTTAAATAAGTGATTGTGATATGTTTTAAAGCAGGAAATAACATTGGAAAATAAAAATCTGTTTCATTTTTATGACTTCTCTTCTGCTAAGTTATAAGTATCAGTAGCTATGATTATGAAAAACATTTTCATGTTTACGTTGTACATCATGCACTTCATCAGTGGATCTTAAGTATCTCAAATATGAGATGATTTGACATTATTTTGACTGGAAGATAACATATCATTCAGAGTAAAATCAACTTATTTTGTTTCTAACTTGTAGAATGGTTCCTCCAAATTCATAGTCATGTAGGTTTTTTGGAGTATGCAGCTTTAGAGAAAAAGGGTCAGGATGTAGCAGAAAACATTCAGTGAAGGGAGGTAGTTCCATACACCTGGCACATTTCAATTAAATGTGTTCTCAGGAAGCTTAATGTCCAGAAATTATCTTTTTTAGTGATAAGCACTAGCCCTTAACTAACTAAAGGTTATATTTATTTAACAATGGAGTCAGAATTTTCCACTTAGAGCTCCAATTTTTTCTTAATATAAAATGCAGGTGTCTCTTTGGCTGCAAGACTTTTATTTCATTAAGAAACTTCCACTGATGTATAAAGTATCAAGACTTCTCTCAGTAGTAAGGTAGCAAATTTAATTCCGCACAATTTCAATGGGCGCAGAAAAGGTAGTTCCAGCATTATGTCTGTAAGTTATGTGGTTTCACTTCTGTGACCCCTTTCCTTTATTGGTTTCATATGAATTAAAATCTATTCAAAATTGACTGGCTATAGATTTTACTTTTTCTATTTAAATAAATCTCCTGAGGAATTATTCTATAATGAGTCATTTGGCTTTTATACAAACCAACACATTATATAAATTACAAAATGTACAAAATATTTAAGACATTAATAAATGTTTAATGGAACAGTGAATTTAATATCAAAATATTTTTACATGAAATAAAACACTAAGTTATTAGAACTGAGCCAGGAAACATTACTGTAAAGTTTTTAACTAAATTCTTCAAATAATATATATGTAAAATATACTATCCTTTCTAGTCTTAAGGTCATTTCATTTGCGTTATTTTTTTTTAATGTTTATTTATTTTGAGAGAGATAGAGAGCAAGCAGGGGAAGGGCAGAGAGAGGGAGAGAGAGAATCCCAAGCAGGGGATTGGGGCAGGCCCAGAGCCTGACACAGGGCTTGAACCCTCGAAACTGGAGATCATGACCTGAGCTGAAACCAAGGTTTGGAGGCTTAACTGATTGAGCCGCCCAAACACCCCTGTATTATTTTAAATACAGTACAATACTTTAAATTTTTAAAAGCATATTTTGTGATAGACAGGAGGATAGGTTTTCATTCGTACCTTAACTTAGTCTTAATTATGGCTTTAAAATGTTGCCTTTTAACCTTGAATTTATTACTCAATCGCTGTGTGTTTCAGTGTCTGTATGATCTGGCTTTAGTAGAAGTTGTATTAAGACCTCCACCTCCTGGTAGTTTGTAGTTGCAAAACCTTGATAAATTACAAAATCCCAAATTCAAATGCTTCAGTAAGGGCTAAATGTATTAAAATTTCATCAAAAAAATCTTTCCTATTTTAGCTGATTCTAAGAATTTGAACAAGAGCTTGATGGAAGAAAGTGAGGGGACAGAGATCCAACAGACGTTTCAGCAATCACATGGGAGTAGAAGAGTAAAAGTTGAGACATTAAGGCTCTCAAATACATGGATGATTTCTTTTCTAAAGACATTTTCTCTATTTCAAAGTTGAAAGGTGCAATAGAATGAAACAATAAAACAAAATAGAAATTCCCAGAATCTCGTGGTGGCTAGGAGAATAAAAGCCTCAAGAGGGAGGGCACAGACTCCAAGTGAGAGCTCATAGCCCTAGAAGGAACGATAAATTCACAACAGCAATCTGCAGCTGCTTATTCCTTGGGCCAATTGCTTATCTTGAGCACAAATGGAACTGAGAATTCAGAGAACAATGACTGGTGTTCAGAAGAATTATAAAAAGTTTTGGCAGCAGTGTGACACTTAGCTGGTAAGAAAAAAAGGCTTCAGATTTCTAACACAAATTGTTATCTCCTGCAGACATTTCCAAATCCTAAAGATACTTAGGTGGGTGGCTGAAAAGCAAACCAAATTTAGCCTCCTGGAAACGTAGCTGTAATTTCCACTGTGTCTGAGTACGGAGAAGACAAACACTTGCAAACTATCAAGAAAGCCCTCATATTCTTCACACAGGAACCTTGTGAACCATGCCCTAGACACAGGGCAAATCTGAGACTTGTAGTCTGAGTCTTACAAAAACTTCAGTGCAGCCTCAACCCAGTTCAGTTGGTCATTGGACTGAGGTAATCAGCACCCTCAAAATGCTAACTCTGTAGTAGAGGAAAGAGTAAATTCCTTTTTTTCAGTAGATACGTAGGACCTTTACAGTATTTTATAGAGACTATGAATTATCAAGCAAATAGTAAGTGAAGTCCAGATGACACACAACTAAGAGGAAAAAAAAAACTGATATTAACCCTATAATCTAGACATTGTAATCAGCAGAAAAAGCCTTTAAAATACCAAGAAATTGATGGAAAGGTGGACAGAAAAGGGTAAAATATGTACAAATTTTATAAGAGAATTGAATTTTTTAAAAAAATATCAAATGAATATCCTGGAATGCAGAATATAATATTTGCAATTAACAATCAATACATGAGATTGACTGCAGAATGAATACAACAGAAGAAAATATTGGAGAACTATAAAGCAAGTCAGTAGAAAATGTCCAAAATAAAACACACAAGGAAAATAACAACAACAGAATCTGAACATTAAAAATATGGAAGACACAGACAAGAAGATTCTGGAAAAGTTAATGGCTGAGGACTTTTCAAAATTGATGAAAGATCTCAAAAAAAATCTATTAGGTCAGAGAATTGAAAATAGAATAAACACATGGAAAATTATATATAGGCATATCATAGTAAAACAACTAAAAAGAAGGCAAAGAGAAAATTATAAAAACATCCATAAGAATAAGACATATTTTGTTCAAAGAAGCAAAAATAATACTAACAGCTTACTTAGGAAAAAGGTTGTCAAAAGACAATAAATAGCTATCATTAAAGTGTTGGAAAGAATATAGCCAGTATTTTACTAAAGCACAGAAAGAAAATATGTGCAATAGAACATAATTCAAAATTAAAAGTGATAGTGTCCCAATTTCAGGTAAAACAATTTAAACACACTATATCTCATCTCTGCTACTGAATGCAACAAAAAATGTACATATATCCTGGACAATATACACGAAACATCTGAGTCTGAGTTCTCTGAAACATAAATGCCGGAAACAGATTAGGGACTATAAAGAGAATAATAATACAAATTATTGACCAGAAGAAAATATGTGCAAATCACATATTTGAAAAATTTGAACCCAGAATATATAAATAAGTATAAAAACTAAATGCAAGAAGGCAAAGAACCTAATAAAAATCAGGCAAAATATTTGAAAAGACACATCATCAGAGAAGATATGCAGA
Source organism: Panthera uncia (assembly GCF_023721935.1). Classification (NCBI taxonomy): domain Eukaryota; kingdom Metazoa; phylum Chordata; class Mammalia; order Carnivora; family Felidae; genus Panthera; species Panthera uncia. Next base: position 108,962,403 of record NC_064811.1, on the reverse strand, counting down.
TTTCAAATAAGCATATGAAAAAAATATGTTCATAATTAGTAGCCATTAGGGAAACAAAAATTAAAGTCACAATAGGATACATCTACACAACCAGTGACGATATAGTAATCATACAATTAATAACAAAAGAGACAATTACAAGAAATAGTAAGGAGGTAAAGTAATTGAAACTCTCATACATTGCTCATGGAAATGCAAAATGTTATAGCAATTCTGGCATTTTCTTACAAAGCTAAGCATCAACTTACAATACGATATAGCAATTCCACCCTTCCAACTATTTACCATGGAGAAATGAAATTATGTTCAGGCAAAAATACTTGCACCAAAATATTTATAGCAGTTTAATTAATTATCACCCCAAACTGGAAATAATCCAAATGCTCTTCAATTGATGAATGGATACACACATTATAGTGCATCCATACAATGGAATTCTTTAAAATGATGTAGAGGAACATATACACACAACAACCTTGGTGAATATCAAAAACATGCTAACTGAAAGAAACCAGTGTCAAAGTTTACATCCTCTATGATGATATATATGTATCATGTCTCATATAAATGTCACATTTATATGACATTCTGGAAGAGGCAAAACTATAGCAACAGAGAAAGGATAGGTTAGTGGTGGGTGAACAGTATGGTGACATTTAGGGAAGTTTGGGAACCGTCCTGTATTCTAATTGTGGTGAAGGTTTAATATATGTATATAGGTTCCAATTCACCAATACCTGTAACCATAGTATATGTAATTAATATTGTATGAATTTGTATAAAATATATGAAATATATGACTATAATTTTACATTATGGTAGTAATTTCATGGGCATATACATTTTCCAAAATTAAGAAACACTTAAAATGTTTGAATTTTTTTGAGTATAAATTTAATCTTAATACAATTAATTAAAACATGTATCTTTCCTCCCAATCAAAATAAACACGAAAAAAAATACAACTTTTCACAAATGAAATTGAGAAAATGTATCACTATCTGACTTGCATTAAAATTATGATACCTGGATAAAAATGCAGGAGTTAATCCTGGAACTATAGATAGCCAATTATATAGAGCAATATGAGTTAGTTATTTAGTGGTTTAACATATTATATATGTTGAACTCATATACATTAAACATACGTGGTGTTAGGAAAGATGGTTTTTGGAAGTACACAACTATCAAAATCAGATTGTTATTCAAAATATATTTGGGGAGGTGTGAATATTTTTTTCTGTATAAATCTGGAAATAAATGGGTATTATTTTAAAACCGTAACTTTAGCTTACAAAGGAGATTTAAAAGTGGAACTTTAGTAAGAATATCATACAATTAATGAAACTTCATAGTACAAACTCTTCCAGTTTTTAGGAGACTGTAGGATCTTGATATTTCAATATCCAACATCTAAATATATAGAATTAGTTAGTGGTTTTGCCTGATAAATTCATATTATTTTACCATGTCATTTTTTTTATATAATTTCAATTTTGTCTCATCAATGTCACAGCAGTCCTTTTCCGTATAAGAAACTCTTTGAAATGTGTTCTTATGAAGACCATGCTATAACATGTACTAACTGATCATAAATAGGAAACAATTTCCAGTGGCATTATGGCCAGAATGATAACAAATTAAAAACAAAAAATTAACACTTTAGATCAGATATCTGTGGTCAATTGTAGCAGATAGAACCAACATAATGGTCACGTTATGAAGATTTCCTGACATAAATTGCCAATTGACTACTATTTATGAGAGTGTTTCTAAGTATAAAAGAAAATATTTTAAATTCTACCTGCACACTCTTTAAACATTTGATTTTTAAAAACTGATTGCACGCTAAATTGTCAAGTGTTGAAACAGTTGTTCAAATGTCATAAGCATTAGTATTGTCTAGGAGATATAATTCTTTTGTATCACAAGATTTTTAAGAAAACCTAAAAAGAAGCTAATTTGTAAAGAATGAAATAAAAGATACTCAGGAGAAAAATGAGTTATTAGCACATAAATAACTACACTGTTCTGTATTTTTTAATATTCTTGAAAGTATAAGAGATTATAATCAAATATGGTTTCTTCATTAGGCTCATCATTAATGATGCTGATTCAGCTCTTGCTAATGAGAATTGTAAGCCTTTGTTGATTAGGTCATTGAATTAGGTCTCACTAGTATCATTACAACACATTTACTGTAGGGAAGGTAATAAAAATCAGAATTTTTGTCTTTTAATTTCTGTAGAGGTACACTTTTTACTTGAGAATGAAGCTATTCCTATTTTAAATACCTTTACTCAATTTTCTTCACTTCCAGCCTTCAGAGACAAAATAAAAAAAATACTCAATTTATGGAAGGTAAATTATGCAAAAACATGCACTGGGACATATTATAATTCAATAAGAAAAATATATAGAACCTAGGATATGTGACTGACATCCGATCAACTTCAAAGAATGTGAGCAAGTAAGCAAATACAACAGGACATACTGATCTGTGTTAACAGATTAGTCAATCTCCACAGGAACAAAAAAAAAGAAGAGAATCTAAGTAATCAATCTGCATTAGCAGATTAAGAGTCAAACTGTAGAACCTTTTTATGAAATACTAGTTACAGCGAAAAGATTTAGACATAGCTACACTAGAATCAGAGAAGAGGCTGCAAGTCAGAATGAGAGCCTGCCTGAACGAGTAAACTCCCAAAAGCAAACAGCAGCAGTCGTCAGGCAATCAAATGGCATCTTCACACATTTCCCTTCATTTAAGAATATCCGCAATAATAACCCAGATGACTTTCTATTGTAAAAACATGAGGAGACCTTAGGGTCACCAGAAAAACCACCATGAGGCAGAAATTCAGGAGATGAAAGATACATTTGTGAGCTCAACTTGAAAGAATAAAAGCCACACAGAGGTGGGGATTAAGTTAATATACTCCTAAATTAAAAATTGTACCTCTTGGAATTAAAATGCATGTTTGATTTTCTGACAATTCTTATATTTTCTTAAGCTACTCTTTTTCCCTATGATACAAAAGGCTTCTTCAATAAGCCTTTGAGTAATCCATAAATTTTTCTCTCTTATGTTCTCTTTTCAATTTAGTAATAATTTTCTATTTGTAGGACCTTAAATCAACAACTTGAACCCAGTTGTTTAATGAAACATGTCATTTCAAACATACAGGGCGGCTGGCTGACTCAGTCAGTAGAACATGTGATTCTTGATCTCTCGGTATCATTAGTTTAAGCCCCACATTGGGAGTAGAGTTTAATAAAAGAATAGCATTTCAAACATACAGCTGCCCATACTCTTACTGAAGGGCCACTCTACAATAGTAATCCACCTTTTCTGTAGCACCAAAAATTCTAGTAAATATCTCTTTAAGATATGGACATTTGCTATTCAATGAACTAAGAATAAAGGTGTACTATGCAATTTCAGCGAAATAGGTTTGAGGCCATCATGTAAGCACTACTGCTCTGGTCTCTGTTTTAACATGACTTATTTGGGAAACACACTTTCAAATGGAGATTTTATGTAGAGGATGTTATTAGGGTTTCTCTCCTACCTTCTGAAGTGAATCTTTTTAAGCCTTCACATGTGCCTTCAAACTTTTGCTCATCTGGTCCTGCAAACATGAGGTAATTAAGATAGTGGAAAAGGCAAGAAGACAGAAAAGGCAATATAGCCTGGGGCAAAGCTATAAATGCACACTCTTGTTTATCCCATGGGAGCCGAAATTGCTTCTCACCCTCCACCTGATACCAACAGAAAACAATGCATTTGTCTGCTCAGTGAACACAGATGGTATACCTGAAGCCATGTTAATCTTCTCTAGCAAAGATACTATAAATTTCACAGCAGCTGCAATGGGGTAACTTATTTGTTGAGCTGTGGCTGTCTACTCTCATCTGTCAAGATGATAAAAGTTTTGCTAGAAGAAGAAAAAACAACAACAGGCTGCTATTATTAAAGGAATTGCAAGAAATCAAGGTTTATGAAGAGATTACAGATGAGGAAAACAGTATGGAGGAAAGCATGGAGGTGTAAGAATATGATGTAGCTCAGAGTGGATGGAATCTATGGCCCAGGACAGGTGAGGATATGAGTGTCCAAGCTCATGGGGTACAAAAGACCCATTGTCTAAAGGCTTCGAATGACACATAAAGGTCTTTATTAATTTTTATATAGTGAACCAGGAATGATTGTATTTAACCAAGAGGCTGATATTTCAGAATTTCATTTTAGAAATATTGATCTGGTCACAGTGGAAAAGGTGAGAAGTAGCAAAATACGATGAAAAAAAATTGCAAGAGACCAGGTGAATGATGACTAAGTCTTGTCCTAAAGTTATATGATGATGTTGAATGTACTTGAAGATGTTTATGGGAAGATACAAATGTTCAGATATAAGAAGAGTAATTTCTGGGGTTCTGACATACAACATTATGACTATAGTTAATGAAATGATATTGTAAACTTGAAAATGGCTGAGAATAGATCTTAAGCATTCTTACCATACACATACACACACACGCACACACACACATACACAAAAAAAAAAAGAAAAAAGGAGTTAGCTATGCATGTGAGATGCTAGATGTATTAATTATCTTGATCTTGTTCATCATTCTACGTTTACGTATACCAAATCATCGCACTGTACACCTTAAGTATACACAATTACATTTAGCAGTCATTCTGCAATAAAGTTTTAAAAAGTAATTTTAATAGGAAAATGTGTAAGAAATCCATGATATATTAAAGGAAATGGGAAGTACTGCAACTCGACTTGGAGTTAAGGGGAGGAATTAACTATGATCAGAAGAAAAGACAGTGCTGACTTTGGCAGTTGGAGGAAATGAAGAGTAGGTGAAATGGAGATTCGTTGTCTACCCTCAGTAGTTATGTGTACTTATAAACGTATATATGTGCTTAACACCATATGGGTGAGAACTAAGAATGGGAACTAGAAAATGTGGTGCCTTGAAAAAGAAAAATGACTTCCTAAGAGGCCCTGGGATTATAATGTTATCACTCCTCTAAGAATCGTGTATCTGATTGATATTGGTAACTGGATGTTTCATTAATCTATAGCTCTATCATTCAGCCATCCCTTTAGTAAAAATAAACTTTGTAAGAATTTTACACTATTAACATGAAAATATCTTTATAGAGAACAATATTTTCTGTTACTATGTTGCATGTACAATAGTTAGAAGTTAGACATTTTCATAATAAAATATATCCAGAAAAATTAATGAAAACACATCATATGATTTCAGCATTGTCCAATATGATGGCCATCAGCTACATATGACCATTGAGAAGGTACAATGTAGCTAGCCTAAATTAAGATGAACTATTAAGTATAAAATGGACACCAGATTTTAAATACATAGTAGGAAAAATAGTAAAATATCTCATCAATAATTTTTATATTGATTGTTGAAATAGTATTCTGGAAATAACTGGGTTAAATAAAATATATTGGTTTTTTAATGTTTTATTTCTTTTTGAGAGATAACGTGAGCAGGGGAAGGGCAAAGAAAGAGATGGGGACAGAGGATCCAAAGCGGGCTCTGCACTGACAGCAGTGAGCCCAATGCAGGGATGGAACTCAGGAACCGTGAGATCACGACCACAGCTGAAGTCCGAGACTCAACTGACTGAGGTACCCAGGCACCTCAAATAAAATATATTGTTAAAGTTAATTTTGTTCTGTTTCTGTTTACATTTGTCAATATGTCTACTACAAAAGTTAATATTGCATATATGGCTCACATTGTGACTAAGATATTCCCATGAACAACATTGTTCTAGAATATAAAGAAGTTAAGAGATTTAGCATTATTTAAATTACCAGCTCTTTTCTAAGTTTTATTTGTTGAGAGTTTTTTTTTTTTTTTTTAATAATATTAATAGGGGATGCCTGTGTGGCACAGTCAGTTTAAGCGAGGGCTCTTGGTTTCAGCTCAGGTCATGTTTTCATGGTTCCTGAGTTCAAGATCCCTGTTGGGCTCTGCACTTGTGAAGCCTGTTTGGAATTCTCTGTCTCTCCCTCTGTCTCTCTGACCCTCCTTTCCTCTCTCAAAATAAATAAATAAACTCAAAACAACAACAACAACAACAACAACAACAATATTAACAGGGGCCTTAAGGAATACACTGGGCTTTTAAGTCAATGTTGCTAAATTCTCTATATTTGAACAGTATTTCTCTTTACTCTTGTTCCTGTGATTAAAGTTGTTATTTCTAGCATCTTTTGTTTCCTATTTTTATTTAAGTGGTACATTTGAGGAGTTTGCTTTCCATTTTGTGTTTGCCTTGCTTTTACATTCGTTTGGTAGATATGTTAGGGGTGGGAGAGTCTGCATTATGTGAATGAAGGTCTGGGTCCTTGGATTCCCCACAAGATTTACGCGGGGATCTGCTCTCCAATAGAGACAACCAGAAGAAAAGTAGCAAGCGCAGAGCAGTTTATTTATTGATTTATTTTTTTAATGTTTATTCATCTTGGAGAGGAGAGACAGAGTGCAAACGGGGGAGGGGCAGAAAGAGAGGGAGGCACAGAATCCAAAGCAGGCTCCAGGCTCTGAGCTGTCAGCACAGAGCCCACCCCAGGGCTGGAACTCACAAACTGAACTCACTGAACCATGAGATCTGACCTGAGCCTAAGTCTGAGGCTTAACCAACTGAGCCACCCACGTACCTCCAGGACAAAACAATTTATTAAAGCAAAAGTATACTATTCAGGTAGGAGAGTGGGCAAGTTCCCAGAGGTGAAACATGCCCTACGTTGTTTTGGGATATGATAATATTGGCTTGTCTGGCCTGGGAGGAGGGATGAAGTGGTCTCTAATCAAGGCTGTTTCTTATCATTTGAGAAACTCCTCCCACAAGTTGGGGGCAGGGGAACTTTTGACCCTATAAGGACCAGAACCTTCAGGGCACCCTTTCCCTGTGGTTGGGGGACTGTGGTAATGCTTTATAATGAGTCTAGGGGCATGCTCTGCACCTGTGGCTCTTGATCTGTCAGCCCCCAGATTTTGGAAGCCAAAAGGTCAGTATTTTGTGCCCCTGAGTGTTCAATGTGTAGTTTATTCATCACTGTCCTTGCCTCTAGTTCAGGTCTATCATTTCCCTTCAAGGATTTGGGACTCTGCCTTGAGGATGGTCCTTCCTCAGCTCTGGCTAGCTTCTACCTAACAGGTATGTAATATCTGTGGAATTGTTAATTAATCTCATCTACCTATGATGGGAATAGAAGAGTAACCAAGAGAATATCAGTGCGCAAACTAATGTGCATTTATCTAGAACTGTTTTAGAACTCAAGGGTAGTTAAAGCTACTCACTAGAAGATGATAAAATAGTTTAATATACTTAGGAATGTAAAAATAACCTGAATTCAGGCAGATAATTTACCTTTACCTCTTGTCATAGAATTTGAGATATTAGAGGATATTATTTAAAAGGAGAGAATTATGAAAAAATGTGAGCCTTGAAAAAGAATTTACATGATGCATTATCTAATTTTACTTTTTCAGGTTAGCCTATAGATATCATGTTTTTCCCATACTATAAGCAGTAATCTTGAGATTCCAGGAGCTGTGACTCTCTCTTCTCTTTACATTTCCTGAGGACTTGGGGAATATTGGTTTGTATAAATTCAAGAATCAGTAACACTATCTTCTGTGCTGCTGCTGCTGCTGTTGTTGATTATATTTGTTACTGTTGTTTTCAAATGAAATTTCCTTCAGAATAAGATTTCATTTCATTCTTTTCATTTTCTAAACTTATTTTATTTATAGATCTTCTTTTATTAGTGTTAGTTTCCTACTAGTATATATTACCATTGCCAAATAATTTCATCTATTTTAAGTTTCCAAAATTTAAAATGTAATCTAACATCAATACTCTTTTTTTTCCTAATGATTTGCTATTTCTTGTTAGCATTCTAAATTTAAAATCATATTGTGAATGAAATAATCTTCTCAAAATACTAGGGATTTTTTAAATCCAAATGCCTTTGATATGCATTTTTAAATTAGTAACATGGCATAAAATAAATAAAGGATCCTCTGTAAGAAATATATGCTGGTAAATAAATCTTTGTGAGGCCGATGAGTCTAGCAGTCAACTATGAGGATGTTTTAAAACAGAGACTGCTGCTATCTTATTGTTGATAGTTCTTCTTTTAAAAGAAGCAAATGTTTATTTTATTTATCTTTTCAAAAAACAGCTCTAAGTTTTTATTGTTTTCCAGGTCTCTGTTTCATATATTTCTGCTCTGATCTTTGTTATTTCCTTCCTTCTGCTTGCTTTGGACTTAGCTGGTCCTTCTTTTTCTAATTCTTTATGGTATAAAGTGGGTTTGCTTATTTGAGATCTTCCTTTTTGCTTAATGTAGATATTTACTGCTGTTAACATCCCTCATAGAACTGCCTTTGCAGTATCCCAGGGGGGTTGGTGTTCCATTTCATGTTTCCACTCTCATTTGTTTCAAGTTTTTTTTTTTAAATTTCCCTTTGATTTCTCTTTTGACCCATTGGTTGTTTAGGGATGTATTATTTAATTTCCACATACCTGAATTTTTCAGCTTCCCTCCTGTTACTGATTCTAGTTTCATACCATTGTTGTCAGAAAAGATACTTGGTATAATTTCAAACTTAAATTTACTAAGACTTGTTTTGTGACCTATCATATGATCTGTCCTAAAGAATGTTCAGCATGTGCTTGAGAAGAATATATGCTCTACTGCTGTTGGATGGTATGTTCTGTATATGTCTGTTGGGTCCATTTGGTTTAAGGTTTTGTTCAAGTCAAGCATTTATTTGTTGAGTTTCTGTCTGGATGATTTATCTATCATTGAAAGTTGAAGAATTGAAATCCCCAACCACTCTTGTATTGTGCATTTCTCCATTTACATCTGTCAGTATTTGCTTACTGTATTAAGGTGCTGCAGTATTGGGTGCATATATTTTTCAACTGTTACACATTAAAAAATTTTTCAACGTTTATTTATTTTTGACACAGAGAGAGAGACAGAGCATGAGCGGGGGAGGAGCAGAGAGAGAGGGAGACACAGAATCTGAAGCAGGCTCCAGGCTCTGAGCTGTCAGCACAGAGCCCGATGCAGGGCTCAAACTCACAGGCTGTGAGATCATGACATGAGCCGAAGTCGGATGTTTAACCGACTGAGCCACCCAGGTGCCACTCAACTGTTACATTTTTTTGATTGATTCATTCATTTATCATGATATAAAGACCTTCTTTGTCTATTGTTACTGTTTTTGGCTTAAAGTCTATTTCAGGGTAGCATATAGTTGGATGTGTTTTGTTTTGTTTTGTTTTGTTTTGTTTTGCATCCACCTAGACACTATGTCTTCTGACTGGGTAATACAATAATTTACATTTAGAGTAATATAGGTAGGAAAGGACTTTAATGCCATCTTGTTCTTTGTTCCCTGGCTGTTTTGTAGTTCCTTTGTTCTTTTCTTTCCCTCTTGCTCTCTTTCCTTGTGATTTGATTATATTTAAATCACATTAGTGATTATGCTTTGATAGAAGCGTGCTTTGATTTCTATCTTTTATCTGTGTAGTTTTTGTTTTGTTGTTACCATGATGCTTACATAAATGATCTTATAGTTATGTAGTCATTTTAAGCTGATAGCTTTGAACATGTAAAAATCTCTACATTTTTACAAGTTCCCCCCTCATTTTTAATGTTATAATTTATATCTTTTATATTGTGTATTCATTAACAAATTATTGTAGTTATAGCTATTGTAGTTATTTATTTATTTATTTATTTATTTTAGAAACAGAGAGAGAGAGAGCAGGGAGAAGGGAAGAGGGAAAGAGAGAGAGAATCTTAAGCAGGCTCCACATGTAGCTCAGAGCCTGACACAACACCGAGCTCGGAGCTCAATCCCATGACCTTGGGATCATAAATTACTGAGCCAAAATCAAAAGCCCGACCAATAAGATTTTGGAGTGATATCAACAGTGATAGCTGATTGGCCAAGAAAAATTTCCTGAGCCATCTTTGATACAAAAAGGTGATTTTATTAAAGCACAGGGACATGATCTGTGGACAGAACGAGCTGCACTGGGGTTGTGAAGAGTAATTGGTTATATACTATGGAGTTGGGGGAGGTAAAGTCAAAAGGAAGACCTGCAGAAGGACTTTGATATGATAAAGAGGACTCATTAGATACCTGAGGCCTTGCTATTATGAAGCTAAGGTGGTTTTTCCTCTAGTAAAGCATTAACAGTAGGACAGTAGGGCGTTTCTGGAGAAATGTTATACTCTGTATTTGACTCAAGTATTTTTCAATGGGCTGCAGGTTATAAAGAAATTTAATTTTGCCTGCCATTTCCTTCTTGCCTTTGTCCTCTACATCACCATGAAGGAGAGGGTGTTATTAGGACTCCAGGAAACTGGGTCCCTAGGTTTCTGGAGATTAGGCTATTAATAAGATTGCTTTTTTAATACACTAAGGTATTTGTAAACTGATGAAGACTCATGTCCTGTATGACTATGATCTCTATCAGTTAACCATTTGTTTTATTTCCTTTCCTTTGTTCTTGGGCCCAGGAGTGCCTGAAGAAAATCACATATATCCCACCTTGGGGAGAGGGGTGGTGGTGGGTAGTGGTTGTGTGCTAGCTTGTGCTTTGGTCTCAGCTTGCCTTATGGTCCCTCATCACAAAGCTCAACCGACGGAGCCACCCAAGTACCCCAGTTATAACTATTTTGATACTTTTTCCTTTTAGCCTTTATACTAAATCTATAAGGGAGTTATTTACCACTGCTACATTAGAGTATTCTAAATTTAATTATATATTTATTTTTAAACATATTTTACACTTCCATATGTTTTCACATTAGTTACTAATGTCTTATTATTTCAACTGGAAGGACTCCTTCGAACGTTTCTTACATTTAACAGTTGTGCTGCTAGATTTGTGGACAAATTCTTTCCAGGGAGAAACTATAGACTTGATTTTACTGTTGGAGTGATAGACAGCAGGGGACATGCTAATCAGTCTATCAGGTTCCCAGAAGGGGCACAGTCATCTCCTACATTCAGGCTGATGAGAAGCTAGAACCGCATCACCGGCTGGGAAAGAATGATGTTAAATCCCTACTAGGGACAAAGTGGGAGATAGGCATTTTACCTTCTGCCCTGAGCCAATGGTGGAGAGCTGTAGGAAATGCTTCTGAGCTTGTTTGAAACTTTCTTCTTGGTTTAATAGTCCTATGGAACTCATCAATGCTGAGCCCCATTGGCTATCAGAGCTAGGTGATTTGGGACCCAGTTCTATGGGCGATAGCACAAATGCCAGATTGGTATATGTGTGGTACAAACTCTTTGCTCCAAAGGAAGAAGCTAGGAGTTGAGGGATCTCCTCCCAGTTGTAAGGTGCTGTGTCTGGGTGGGCTTTATTCCAAAAGTATGTTTCAGCCTTTCTTACCTATTTCAATGTAGATATTTTCAGAGTCATCCACTGTGCAGAAATCACTCAAGTAGTTTCTGTATTTCTCACAGAAGGAATTGATCCATTCATAGCTATATACTTGGTGTATCCTTTGAGAGGAGAAATTCAGGAGCCTCCTTTGTTGCCATCTCAATGGTGCCTGAAGGCACCTGTTTTTAATTTGAAAGAGATCAATGGGAATTGTTATCTCCTCTGACACACTCAGAGCACAGAATATATAGCACAATACATTGATACTTTGCACTGGAAAATGTAAAACAAAATCATATCTTTAAGTCAGAATAAGCCTTTGATAAAGGTTCAGAAATACAAAATGTATTCTATGAATAATTAGGAGAATATTTCTTTTTTCCTTTTTAATTGGAAGGAAGACTCCAGAGACTATAAAGGCAAGAACTTCTTTGCTCTTCACAGATATTGAATGTAAATTATCTTTCAATGTCTTTTAGCCTAATACCTGCTTCTTTTTTCACTTAGTGAAAAGAATTTCCCATCTGGTTTTAAGTCAGGATATGCCTATGGGAGAAGTTGGTCCATTGCAAATCAAGAAGAGAAAACAATTCTGCTTTTGATGCTAGAGGCAGTTGCTGGTGGCTACTGTAGTTACAGTGCTGGTTGTTGATTGTCAACTTTAGTTGTCCTTGATCTTACTAAGCTTCTTACAATGTTCCAGCTCCAAGAGAAGGTACTTCTTTGGAGATTACAACACAATTGGTAAGAGATGTTTCACCAGTTGATAGCATATGAAGACTCATGGTTTCCAAAACTGAAGCATGTATCAGTTCCTGAATTTTGGCCCAATGCCTCTTTTTCCCTATCTTACTTCTCTAAGCTCACTTTTGCTCATTCATTCCTTTCGACACTTTTGTTTTTAATTTGAGATATAATTGACATATAACGTATTAGTTTCCGGTGTACAACTTTTCTGACTAAATGCTGTTCTGCTGTGTTAAAAGTGGTCGTAAAAATGGTTACATATGAAGAAATGGACATAGTATAGGAAAGTGCCCGCATAAATTTTGTCCACATCAATTAGGCCAGTTCCAGGAGTGAATAGGGATGAGTTTCCTGAATAGATGATAGTTGAGAAGCTCTTTGATGGATGGGAAATCATACATAAAGTTTATATCAACACATAGGGTTCATGAAGGGAAGAGGATATATGTTAGCTTTCTTTCCCTTAGGTTTACTTTTTTTCCCACTAGTACAGAGAAACATTTTGTCAAAGCAGTAAATGATGGTAGCATGTGATGACAAATTTATTGTGATTGTACCATGGGTATTTGGTGAGTTCTGCATTAATAAAGTTATAAATATTTTATTTCTAAAAACCTTTATTATACAACAATACATAACAAGGTATTTGTTGGCCTCAACTAAACCAGTAACATTATCAATGTGTCTCTTTTCAAGGAAGACACTTATTTTTCTCCTTTTCTTATTGACATCTATAATATTCTAAGCACAGAAATATGTGCAAGTTTTTCAAATCCAAGAATCCACTAGAGAATGCATGAACACCATAATAGAAAAATTACTTTCAAAAACATTATTCTAAGCAGGTTCTTCAATAAGTTATTTGTGGATTTTCAAAAAGTAGCACATAATAACCACACTTTGTTATCATGTAGTTCTCATTAGCGACATTAAAAATTTACAATTATTATTTGCTTAGTATTTTTCAAGTGCTAATAGCATAGTAGGAGTTTTGGACACAAACTACGACTTCTTTTAAACAGATGCAACCATGAGGAATGAAAGTGAAGAAATCAAGCTCTATAAACCAGGCTGAAGGGAGAATCCAGGAATCCTTTGTCCTTTTTATTACCCTATTTCCTGGACAATATATTCAATGGTTTAAATGACTTTTAATCAAACATAAAATCACCAATTCTACAAAAGGGCTAAAATTTTACATTCATAGACTCTTAATGCAAATATAAAAGATTGGGTTCACAACTCAATACCTCTTTTTCTTTCTCTCTTCATCAGGTATTTTTTCTAATTACTTAATATTTATCTGTGTGTAAGCCACTTCTAATAAAGACAGAAAAGAGACTTCCCTCTTTTCATACATGTTAATATTTCTAAATGTACAAAAGATGAAAGATTAATGATATGACGTAAATCTTTTTTCCTCCATTTTCCTTCATATATAAACTGTATAAACCTATATATATATATATATATATATACACACACACACACACATATCCACATAATGATACACATATGTAGCTACCCGCATGTATACACAATGTATTTTTGAATGCATTATCTTCTTTAAAAATTAAAATTATGGATAATTCATGGACAGTGATCTTTGAGAGGGAAGCATGGCATTCAAATACCACCTCTTTGGTCTAAGAAAATGGAAGAGTGAGATGTCTGTGGAAAAAAAAATCTCTGAGTAGAGGTGAGAGATAATGCTAAACACATATTATCTGTAGAGTTCTATGAACTGGCCAGAAACCAGAAGGTTCTTTCCTTACCTAACTCTGCATTTATGCCTCCATTCTATCATTCGGTCTTACAGACATTCAAAACTTTTCTTTTTTTTTTTTTAATTTTTTGTTAATGTTTATTTTTGAGACAGAGAGAGACAGAACATGAGCAAGGAAGGGCCAGAGAGAGGGAGACACAGAATGTGAAGCAGGCTCCAGGCTCTGAGCTGTCAGCACAGAGCCCGATGGGGGGCTCGAACTCACGAACTGTGAGATCTTGACCAGAGCCGAAGTCAGACACTTAACCGACTGAGCCACCCAGGTGCCCCTCAAAACTTTTCTAAAGATCTATTTAAAACCATTGATTTGGCATAAAAGTGACCAATTTTATCTGTAGACATTTTTAGAGAATAAATTTTAAATGTAGTTGTGAATTAGGGATTATTTCCATGGAGCAGTCCTTCATAATGACATAGTTAAAATGATACAAAAAAGTTTCTTTTTTTCAAAGCAGTTGTCACAAACACATGACACTGTGAAAATATCATCTGTATTCACTAGTAATATACCTTGCTGGTACTTGGAGTAGATTCTTTGGACAAAAGGCTGGTATGGTTGGTGATGTTAGTTGTAACTTGTTAGTTGTAAAAATGATATATAAAATAAAAATAGAGACAGATTAAGTGAAGAGAAATAGTGGCAGCATTAATATGGAACAATAGAAGAAATGATTAAATAGTGAAGAGATAATATTTAAATACAATAAAACTGTAAAGCATTTTTAAATTTTTTTTTTTATCGTTTATTCATTTCGAGAGACAGAGACCTAACATGAGCGGGGGAGGGGCAGAGAGAGAGGGAGACACAGAATCTGAAGCAGACTCCAGGCTCCGAGCTGTCAGCACAGAGCCCGATATGGGGCTTTAACCCACGAACCATGAGATCATGACCTGACCCAAAGTCAAACGCCCAACCGACTGAGCCCCCCCAAAGTGCCCCTAAAGTGGGTTTTTTTTTTGCACAAACCACAATAAAATGACTCACTTCTATGAGAATTTAATTTTTTAAAAATTGATTATTCTGTCATTTTTTATTGCTTTAATTCATTTACTACTATTTTTTTTTATTTTTTTGCTAAATATTACACAGTTCTGGGGCTCAGTCGGTTAAGCGTCCAACTTCAGCTCAGGCCATGATCTCATGGCTCGTGAGTTCGAGCCCCATGTCAGACTCTGTGCTGACAGTGCAGAGCCTGGAGCCTGCTTCAGATTCTGTGTCTCCCTCTCTCTCTGCCCCTCCCCTGCTCATGCTCTGTCTGTCTGTCTCTCTGTCTCTCAAAAATAAATAAAAGTTAAAATAGAAAAAAAAAATTATACAGTTCTGAGATAATACTCATGAGTGTGATTTATTTTCAGTGAACAATTAAGGCTGACCTTTGAGGCATCAGGATATTTTTAGTCTTCTTTATTAGTATTTTCAGACTCCTTACTCTTATTTCATATTCCCCCCAAATTTTTCTCACAAAGATTTTGAATCTGGCTAAAAATAAAAAAAAATTAAGAATGAGAAGACAGAGCATGTTATGAAGAATGAAAAATGAGAAGATAATTAGAATCCGTAATTCCTTTGAGATCCAAGAATTCTGAACCATATAAGCTCAGGCACTTTGATACTATACCTATATATCTTTAATTATAGTTATGCCTCCAGTTGGAGATTATCAGAAATCTCAGGTATTACTTTTCTATAAAAATAGCATATTGCATTTTTGGCAAAGAAATAAAATATAGGAAAATTTCAATGAACAATAAATATAGTGATGATTTCTTAAGAAACATTTGCAGATCAGGTATGCAATGAGGCAATTTGTATGCAATTATTAAATATGCCCTCCTGTGATCTTTCCTTTATAATCATTAATTACATTTCTTTCAATAAAATCCCCTGGGAGATTCATTTTTAACATCCAGTCAAAGAGGTAAGTAAATTAATTTCATTTAGTGATGCATTTTTTCCATGTTCACTTATTCTTCTTACCATTATGAATTTAATGTGCACTAATACTGAAACATATAATGAAATAATAAATTAACCCTAATTTTCTACCAAGTGTTTCTATCTTTAATTAAGAGAAAAGAAGCCGCAAAAGGTAACTAATCAAGAGACATCATTTATCTTTTAAATTAGCATGCACTTATGTACACTTACTGTAGACTTGCTGTGTTCTCTGTCTTATTAATACAATTCCAAATAGAACATTTTTCCAGCCTCAAAGCTACTGTTGCCTAGTAAGGGGATTTTTATATGTCAATATTTAAAGTTTTTTTATTAACAGAAAATAGACATATGCAGGCAATGATCAGTAAATAAAGAAGGAAAGAGTCCATTTTAGTTAAGAATGGCAGTAAAGCTTTATTGTAAAGATTAAAATGGTATTGATTTTTTAAAGATGAGTAAGTGTTACTGCGAAAGAGTTTGGGATGGTGTGAAAGATTAGAGATGTTGTTCAGAAAGAAGAAAAATGCAAAAGTAAGACCCAGAAGGACGAACTAGCTTGCTATTTTCCAGAAGTGCACGCACTCTTGTCAATCTAGAAAATGATATCTATCAGTGAAGATGAGAAAAAGAGTGGCTAGTGAGAATCCCAGAGAGATAAACAAGAGCCAGATCAATTTTAATGAATTTTTATACAAGTTTAAGGAACATTCCCCTTGTTTTATAGATAAAGAGAAATCAATGTTGGGTGTTAGGCAAAGAGATCACATGATCATAACTTTTTACCCATGATAAAATTTAGGAAAGTAGTGGTGTATTTATCATTCAAAGTGATTTATCTTTGCTTGCATATTTTTTATTGTTTTGTTTTTAGGGTTTTAATCTTTAACATTAAACCTTGATTCTAATTGTCTTATTGTCCCATCTAAGACAGGACACAAAGTAGATAGGGAAAATGAAGAAACCATTTAAATATCTAAACAAATTCTCTTAGAAACTCATAATGGAAAGTATTAATTTATGGTTAAAGTTTTACATTAAAATAAAGAGTTTTTTTGAAAGAGGAAAGACTTTTTTGGGGCGCCTGGGTGGCTCAGTCAGTTAAGCATCTGACTTTGGCTCAGGGCATGATCTCAAGTCTGTGAATTCGAGCCCTGCGTCAGGCTCTATGCTGACAGCTCAGAGCCTGGAGCCTGTTTCAGATTCTGTGTCTCCCTCTCTCTCTGACCCTCACCCGTTCATGCTGTCTCTCCCTGTCTCAAAAATAAATAAACGTTAAAAAAAAAAAGAAAGAGGAAAGATTTTTTGAAAGCTAAAATGTTAATTTGCAGAAGTACTCTGCAGGGCACCTAGGTAGCTCAGTAGGTTAAGCATCCAACTCTTAATCTTGGCTCAGGTCATGATCTCATGGTTTGTGAGATCAAGCCCCATGTTGGGCTTTGTTCTGATAGTGCACAGCCTGCTTGGGACTCTCTCTCTCTCTCTGCTCCTCCCCTGCTCATGCTCTCTCTCTCTCAAAATAAATAAATAAACTTAAAAAAAGTACTCTGCATAATACTGTATCACATGCAACTTGGTAGAGAAAATGAAGAATAATTTAAGAGTTATTTTTATTTTTCCCCTGGCTTTTCAGAGGGGACATAATTCAGGGGGTTAAGACAGAAAAATCTTTAGAGAAGGAAAGATGAACAATAGAATAAATCCTGGGTATAGATGCTAATAATCAGAATATTAAATGAAGGTAAACTATAAAAATTCCCTACAAGTTTAGAGTAATCTCAGAGCACCAGAATACTTGTGACTCATATCTCATGGAATATCCTGAGAATGAACCTCCTGGGGAAGTTGTGCATCTGTCTTAGTTGTGCATCTGAGAAGTGAGTAGCAATAGGTCAGTAAAGTTAACTAGATTGAAAGATTTAAGAAGAGACCCAGCCAGTCTTATAAATCCCTATGTGACAGAAAGCAGGGAAAATAGCTAAGAGTTCCTAAGCAATTAACATCTTCAAAATGCATGCATTTTTTCATAAAATAAGTGTTTATGATCTACTCTTATTATTTTTATTTCCTTGATATATATATGCATATATGTATATATGCATATATATGCACATATGCATATATGCATATATATGCACATATGTATATATATGCATATATGTATATATGTGTCAAATGTGTATCTCTATCATTCTCTACTTATCTAAGCTAATAAAATGAAAACAAATTGCTCCTAAGAAATACGTTCCTTCTCAATATGGTTGTTAAATTATTGATTTCCTTATGGAACCACTTATATATTAATCTATTCCATGGTTTCTCAGGATGTGGAAGATGCCAATATCAGAATTAGAATCCAAACTCTAAAACTGTTGCACACCAAAATGTGAGCAGGCTAACTGTGAGACTCCATTATTATGCTGGACCTTACAAGATGAATTTATGGGGCCTAGATTAATAGAGTCTGTGTAATTTTTAAGAAGAATAGACCTACTTTGCCTATGGAAGAAAGAATCCCAAAGTCAAGTTTTTGAGATTTCCAAATATTAAATCAACTGTTATTCATAGTAAAACAAACAAGCAAATGAGCAAACATCACAAGTTATACACTATGGATATCAAGAAAAACAAAAAAATAATAGGTGAGATATTGTCATTGGAGTTATGAGATATGCATTATAAAAATCAAAAAACAAACAAACAATATTTAAATAAACAAAAATAAACTTTGGAACAAAAGAATGAATAAGTAATTAGAGCTTGTCTGAAGGGACAGGTTGATGTGACAAAAAAATCCAAAATGAGGTTTCAGAAATGATAAAATGTGCTTATTGGAATTAAAAACTCAACAGGTAGATTAAAAAATATTTTAGACATGCTGGAAAGAGAGTAAATGAACTACAAATCAGATCTGAAGAAATGTACCAGAATATCCGGAGCAGATAAAAGATATAAAAGACATGTTAAGAGACATAGCAGATAAAATAATAAAGTCCAGTGTATGTTAAACAGATATATATATATATATATATATATATGTATACATATACATATATATGTATACATATGTATACATATATATGTATATGTATGCATATGTATACATATATATGTATACATATATATATGTATATACACACATAGATAGGAAAAAAAAACTATGTAAAAGAAGAGGATAAAACTAAAAGAAAATCCACAGCTTGACTTATAGTAGAAAACACCAAAGAGAGAAAAGATGTTCAAATCAGCCAGAGGGAAAACTATTGCATTTACCAAAAAAGTTTTTAGGCAATGGAAATCAGACTTTACCTTAACTTGTATGGTTTGGACTTCATATAGTTACTGTCAAATTGAATTTAATTGTACGATACCCACCTGGTGTCACAAAATTTATGGTAGAACAGATCTACCAACATTTATGGAAAGATATTTATAATATTAAACAAAATCTTTACAAAGGTCAAAATAAAATCCATACCCTGGCTTTCTTATTTTTAATTATTAAATTTTTTAATGTTTTTATTTATTTTTGAGACAGAGAGAGAAAGCATGAGCAGGGGAGGGGCAGAGAGAAAGGGAAACACAGAATCTGAAGCAGGATCCAGGCTCCGAGCTATCAGCACAGCGTCCGAAGCAGGGCTTTAACTCATAGACTGTGAGTTCATGACCTGAGCCGAAGTTGGACGCTCAACCAACTGAGCCACCCAGGCACCCCACCCCGGCTTTCTTTTATGGTGAAAAAACTGTGATCTAAAAAATGTAAGTAACTTTCCTTAAATCAAATTCTTAGTAAGTAGGAGCTTGCATTAACATGAAGCTTTAAGATCAATTCCAAGACCTTTCTACTACACTCTGCTAACGTCAAAGTATGAATCAATAAATTATAGAGTATAATACATTAGTAAATGTAAATAGAACATTTTACTACTTGACTTAAAAATGACATTTTTTTTTGAAAGAGTGTGTAAATGAGTGGGGAAGGTGCAAAGGGAGAGAATGAGAAGGAGAGAGAGAGAGAGAGAAGAGAGTGAGAGATAACACAAGAGAGAGTGAGAGAGAGAAAGAATCCCAAACCTCCAAATCCAGCATGAGGCCCCACGTGGGGCTTGATCCCATGACCATGAGATCATGATCTGAGCCAAAATCAAGAGTCAAATGCTTAACTGACTGAGCCACTCAGGTGCCCAACACTGGCATTTTAAGACTTAGAATTAGTAAAAAATATTGGCCATAGTGAGGTTCACATCATATCTTCATATCACATCTACATGTGAGTAGATTACCGGTGAAAACATTATTACGAAGTTGTTCATAATTTTAGTGTAGTTTATAATGTATTAATCTAAGCAGTCACTTTTGGGGTATTAGAAAAATATGAATTACAGGAATACTCTACTTATTTGTAGAGAAGAGAGATGAAATAGGCCGTCAGTTTTTGAGATTCCATGACTGAGGGCAAAAATAGTATAATCTGAGACAAGATGAATCAAATATTTTTTTATGCTTGGTTGAGGGATGAAGACACTAACCTAGGACCATATTATATTGAGGTGAAGGCAAAAATTATCAAGGCAGTTGATTTCAGTAGAACACTAATGTGTAAGCACAAATGTATATTCTAATTATTATTTTTTTTATTTTTAAACTAATATTTGTGTAATTTTTAAAAAACATCTCCACTGGTACCCTTAATAATTAAATGATAGTCTGATCTCTTTCTCTCTCTTTGTATTTTATTTTAAAAAAGAATAGAAGTGAAGCTTGATTCAAAAATTAAAGAGCCAGTGTATAACCTACTTTTTAAAATAAAGCTTTGATTTAAGTCTAGAATATTTTGATTAGTTAATATCATGATATTGGAATAAAAATGAAATGGAGAGTGAGAAGGGAAAAGTGCCCATGCTAATCATAATGGAAAAAAGTAAAAACAGGTTGAATGAATTATGGTTGCTGTTGTGATGAGACATAACATTCAATCTTTAATGGAGCACACAGATAATAGGACGGTGCACTCAAACAGAAGCTTTTTGCTAAAAATTGAAGATGACATAATTATAGTTTCAGTAAAAAAAGCTGACCTTGATTCCTGGATGTGTTTATCTGAAATATTATAGGCAGCAATGCAGTAAGAAAAAAGGTGATTTAGGTCTTTAGTGTTAAAAAAAAAATTGCATTAAAAAATGTACACACACACACACACACACACACACACAGAAACCAGTAAAACAAGTTGTAGAAAAGAAATCTCTAAATTAAATACATTTGGCCCATATTATATTTTTTCATGTTCTTGGTTATCAGAGTCTTACCTATAAGAAAGTAAAATTATTATTGAAAACCTTAAGTATTTGTTAGTTGTAGTTCTGTAGTTTCCTATAACCCACATTCTAGTTTAAGTCTAGCAAGTTTTTTTTTTTTTTTAATGTTTTTTTATTTATTTTTGGGAGAGAGAGAAACAGAATCCAAAGACAGCCTCCCGGCCCTGAGCTAGCTGTCAGCACAGAGCCTGACACTGGGCTCAAACTCACAAACCGCAAGATCATTACTTGAGCCAAAGGTGGACGCTTAACCAACTGAGCCACCCAGGCGCTCCAAGTCTAGCAAATTATTTTTATCAGTTCATGGAAAGACAGGCAGTCACTAATAAATGGAGCCTTTTGAATAAAATAATCAGCTCTTCATTATAAGTCACACATAGGGATTTATGGTTTCTCTATGAGCTTTACTAACCACAAGGCCCTCTTTGAATGTATACAATTAAAATAAGGGATAAAAGCAATAATTCTAAAATCTATGTGGAGCTAGATTTTACCAATAAGTGAAAAACTTCATAGAAATAATATATGTGTTATAAAATTTCAAATATGTTTTCTATTTTTATATAAAATGTAAATATAAAAACTTTCTATGTTTATACATGTAGAAAATAGAATATGTTTTATGTATTTATTTTATAAAAATGCATTATGTTATATATATATTTACATGTTATATATTTAAAATAATATACCATTACATATTTATACATCTTATGTTAATATATTTATAGATATGTATATATATTATTCACATGTAAATATAATCTATAAAACAAATTTTATATCAATATAAATATATAAGACTATATATATTATATTTTGAGGGCTGTTTAATCTAGGAATTATAGTATATCTTCAGGAAATATCCAACTTAAACTAAAATTAATTTGAAAATTTGAAATTTCCATCCAATTTAAAGTATATTAATGATTCCAGAGAATGTCATAAAATCTTTAAAAGACATTTTTCATAAATTCTAAAAAAAATGAATGTAACAACACGCAATACTGGTATTTTCCCTACCTTCTAATTCTAAAATTCATTCATCTGTTAATTCACTTAGGCATTTAGGGAGACTGCCCTATTGTCCAGGCTATTTGTTGAAAGCTAGGGTGAGAGAGGTAAATTTAATTCAACACCTGCTGGGTAATTCAGAAAAGAAAATTTGAAAATTATGTACAAATATTAGTACTGAAATGATACATATCTGTAGAACGCTACAGAAGCCTGGTGCAGAGTACTACCTTCAGTCCAAAGAAGTCAGGGAAAGCTGAGACTCAGACTAATAGAACATGTGTGTATTATGCCAAACAGGAAGAAAGTGGTTTCTGGAGGTATGAAAGGAAAGAAAACATGTAAGCTAAAGATAAGAATCTAGTTAAGTCATGTTAGGTGGCTAGACAAAGCAAATGATGCCTCAGGGGTGTCAGATGGTTAAGGCATAGCTGGAGGTCTCATAAGTCAAGCTAAGATGTAACATACAATACATAGCCATCAAATAATTTTGAGCACGATTGATTTTTATTAAAAGTGCTCTTTAAAGACTATGGATGAAGAATTTAAGAGGACAAATGAGAAATTCTGAAGAAAGAGAGAAAGAAACTTTAAGAGGTTATTTTATTTTTCTATGCGAGACAGTGAACTCAGGAAGTAAAAATCTCTTGAGCGAGATTAATGACATGGAAAATATATACCATGGAATATATACTTAATATGGGACACGTGGGTGGGTCAGTCAGTTGAGTGCCCGACTTTGGCTCAGGTCATGATCTCACAGTTCGTGAGTTCAAGCCCCACATGGGGCTTGCTGCTGTCAGCACAGAGCCCACTTCAGATCCTCTGTCCCCATCTTTCTCTGCCTCTCCCCCATTTGCACTGTCTCAAAACAAAATTTTAATTAAAAAAATTAATTTATTAAAGCACTATTAAAATTGATAAAAGAAGTAGTTAAATTATTAAAGTAAAATATGAGAAATGAAAAATTTAAAAAACGTGTATCATTACAGATGCTGTTTATGGTAAAAAGATTACAAGATAAGATTTCTGCTGATAAACTTCAACTTGTGATGAGTTAGACACACTTATCAAATCTTGGATAAAAATTTAATTTATAGGGCACTTGGGTGGCTCAGTCGGTTAGGTATTTGACTTCAGCTCATGTCATGATCTCACAGTTCATGGGTTTGAGCCCCGTGTTGGGCTCCGTGCTGACAGCTCAGAGCCTGGAGGCTGTTTCAGATTCTGTCTCCCTCACTCTCTGCCCCTTCCCCTACTCATGCTCTGTCTCCATCTCTCTCAGAAATAAACATTAAAAAAATTTAAAAATTTAATTTATCACAACTGACACGGGAAAATATAGGAAATTTTGAGTATCCTATAACTACTAAAGACATTTAAATTTAAATTTAAAATCCATTCCTCCTCCCCCCAAAAAAATTCATAATGAAGTTCAGATAGTGTCACCAGAGCTAATGTCTTTCCCTAAAATTTTAAAGAGGAAATGATAGCAATCAATCATCCAGAAAAAAATAAAATAAAATAAGCAGAAATATATTTTTTTAAATGTTTTAGGAGGTCAGTATATCATACAGTCCAAATGTGACACCAAATGTGACAGTACAAAATAAAATTTAACACCATGAATAGCAATGAATGTAAAATCCTCAAAAAAAATTTAGCAAACCAAAATAGTCATATAAAAATGAAAAATACATCCTCACCAACTTAATTCCAGGAATGTGTTATTTACTATTAAAAAATAATCGGGGCATCTGGGTGGCTCAGTTGGTTAAGCTGCCAACTCTTGATTTTGGCTCAAGTCATGATATGACAGTTGGTGAGTTTGAGCCCTACCTCAGGCTCTGCACTGTTAGTACAGAGCTTGCTTGGGATTCTGTCTCTCTCCTCTCTCTGTTTTTACTCTCTCTCTCTCAAAATAAATAAATAAACATTTAAAAAGTAACCAACATACGGGGCACTTGGGTGGCTCAGTCGATTAAGCCTCTAACTCTTGATTTCAGCTCGGGTCATTATCTCGCAGGTTCATGAGTTCAAGCCCCACATCAGGCTAAGCACTGTGAGTGCAGAGCCTGCTTGGGATTTTCTTTCTCCCTCTCTCTTTGTCCCTCCCCTGCTCATGCTCTCTCTCAGAATAAGTAAATAAACTTAATGGGGTGCCTGGGTGGCTCAGTCGGTTAAGCGTCTGACTTCAGCTCAGGTCACGATCTCGTGGTCCGTGAGTTCAAGCCCCGCATCGGGCTCTGGGCTGATGGCTCGGAGCCTGGAGCCTGCTTCCGATTCTGTGTCTCCCTCTCTCTCTGCCCCTCCCCCATTCATGCTCTGTCTCTGTCTCAAAAATAAATAAACATTAAAAAAAAATTAAAAAAAAGAATAAATAAACTTAAAAAAAATGTTTAAATTAAAAAAAACATAATTCAATAGAGTAGAAGAAAAAAGAAGAGAGATATAAAAGATCATGTAAACATATAAAGAAGAGTATTTTATGACATTCAACATCAATTTGTTAAAAGAGACATAGAAAAACTTACACTAAACAACGTATTAAAAAGAAAAAAGTGCAAAGCTTTGTCTCTGGAGTAGAATGACCACTGTCAACATTTCTATTCAATTTTGGCCTGAAACCCAACCAGTGTAATAAGGCAAGAAATATAGGAGATGTCTACACGGAACTTATAGACACCAGTGTGAGATATTAAAGATTCAAATCAATGAAATTATTAAGTTGAACCATATAAAATAGTCTTTTAAAAGGTCATAAAAGACTAAATATGAGAACTTTAATACTTAAAATTATAAAAATATAAAATCTTTTAAACTACTGTTTGAATAGAATTCCATAATAACCTCAGTTATTTTTGTAGAAATTAAGTCAATTTATATATTTATTTTTAAATAGATCTGAACAAGAACAATAAAGAGAAACAGAAAGCAGAAAGATATTGATGTGTTTATGTTACTGGATATCATGACATAACATAAATTATTGTATTGAAACACTATCATACTGAACAAAAATAAACAACTATATCATATCAACAGGTAGTCCAAAATTAAAAAAAAACATGTAAACATACTGCTTTATAACAAAAATAGCATTACATAGAAATAAAGAAAGTACTTTCAGTAATGATGCCGAATTATCTAAGTTTCAACAAAGGGGAAAAACAAAACATACACCCCTGTCTTGTGTATGGTTTAATTAAAAAAAATTAGTTCCAGATAGCCCATAGATATAAATTTGAAAATTAAAATAATAAATTTTCTAGAAGGTAAAATGTGAGGATAGTTTTAGAGATCTTGAGGGAAGACAATATTTCTTTAAAATGAGACCAAAAAGGGAGCTTTAAACAAACAAAAAATAATGGCCTACATTAAAGAAGAATTTCATTCATTATTAAATACCAATGTGAGAATGAAAAGTAAGCCATGGAGGGAAAGAACATAATCGTAGAACACATACCCATCAAAGAAGCTTTACCTTTAATATAGAAGGAACTATGAAATAATATGAAAAAGGCAAAATCTCAAGAGAAAAGTGATTGACAGACTTGAAATGTACTTCATAAATGATAAACAAATATAAAAATATGAAAAGTGGCACAATAGCATTAGCCATTATGGGAATGCAAATTAAAACTAATATGAGATTCTAATAGTTACCCCTTGAGAATGGTTGAAATTAATGAAATTGTGACTACAAGATGATTGGTAGCAATAACAACCATCACCTTGTGCTTATGTGGTTGACAATTAGTTAAAAACCCACTTGTTTGGCAGGGAGAGGGGACACCTGGGTGGTTCAGTTGGATCAAGTATCCAACTCTTGATCTTGGCTCAAGTCTTGATCTCAGAGTCGTGAGTTCAAGCCCCACATTGGGCTCTGCACTTGGCATGAATCCCACCCCCCCCCAAAATAAAGCCTACTTGTTTGACATTTTCTATTAAAGGTGATATGAAGTAGAAAGCTTACTACCAGGTGTATACCATAGAAAATGTATGTGCATGAGCACTAAAATGATATGTAATGAAAATGCTTAGCAAAATTATTTGTAATTAGTTCAAATAAAAACAACCAAAACATTCATCAGTAGTTTAATACAAGTAAATTTTAGCGTATCTTTAAAATAAAATACAAGAGGGGCTCCTGGGTGCCTCAGTCGATTGAGTTTCCGTCTTCTGCTCAGGTCATGATCTTGCAATCTGTGAGTTC
This sequence comes from Panthera uncia, assembly GCF_023721935.1. Taxonomy (NCBI): domain Eukaryota; kingdom Metazoa; phylum Chordata; class Mammalia; order Carnivora; family Felidae; genus Panthera; species Panthera uncia. The sequence goes on along the minus strand of NC_064811.1, from coordinate 108,935,907 downwards.
CAGCCTGGCTTCCGGAGCTGTTCTGACAGCTCAGCGCCTGAAGCCTGCTTCAGATTTTGTCTCCCTCTCTCTCTGCCCCTCCCCCATTCATGCTCTGTCTTTCTGTCTCTCAAATATAAACATTAAAAAGATGTTAAAATTCAAGAAAGGGTAAACTATATTTACACATAATCATATCATTTTATACCATCTAAAGATCTGTTGATGGTGAGACATAACACACTGGCCCTGGGATAGCTGGAGAGCAGATTTTTTTATTTACAATTCCAAATGAGAGAAAGCTGGCAAGCAGAGCCACGTAGACATTGAACCCTGAGACAGGGTAATAGCAAGCTGGATCTGTAGGGGACAGCATACGTCTGGCAAGTGCGGTAGGATTAACTAGGTTTTGTGGCATCTCGGAAGACTGGTTATTTTGTAAACTGTCAGCACTCTGGTATATAGGAGATGTCTCCAGTTGTGCCTGGTCCTGGTAACTGACCCTGGGCCAACTAGGATTGATGCACTGACACACAGTGATGGACTGACTCACAATGGTACAGGGCACGAGCGCCTGACGAGGGAAGTGGTTGGGTTTGGAATGTATCAGCTACTCATAAAGGGGAACTAACTGGCACAACCAGAGTCTCAAAACAGTCCTTGATTTAAGACGGTTCAACTTGAAATTTTTCAACCTTATGACCATGCAAAAGTGATAGGTTATTCAGTAGAAACCGTACTTCGAATTTTCAAGTTGGATTTTTTTCCCTGGGTAGCAATATGCCCTGTGATACTCTGCAGTGACGCTGGGCAGCGGCATCAGCCGCGCCATCGCAAGAGTGAACAAGCCAAGCCATACACTTAGAACCCTTCTGTACCCATAGAGCCATTCTGTTTCTCACTCTCAGAACAGTATTCAATAAATTACATGAGATATTCAGCACTTTATTAAAAAACAGGCCCTATGTTAGTTGACCTTGCTCAGCTGTGGGCTAATGTAAGTGTTCTGAGCATGTTTGAGGCAGGCTAGGCTAAGCCAGGATGTTCAGCAGGTTAGGTTTAGTAAACACATTTTCAACGTAATGGTGTTTTCAACTTAGATGGGTTTATCAGGATGTAAGCCCATCATAAGTGGAGGAAGATCTGTACTGGGTCAAGACAGCATAATTAAAAAAAAATATTTTGAACATATGAATGACAAAGACTTAGCATTTAGTGAAACAAGCCAAAAGAAAACAAACTTTGTAATTCTGTGTATAGAAAGATAAATTAAACAATGCCAATGTATTGGTTTAACAGTCAATTTGGCAGTTTCCTTTGAGATCTAGAGAGCAGGTTCTGTCTGGGAATGGGCATGAGCTGGCTCTTTTGAATCCAGTAAAATTCTTTTTCTTCATCGTATAGTGGCTCACTTCTTCACAATATATTTAGCTGTACAATTTACACATGTTTGTATGTTAGTTTTATTTCAATAGAAAGCTTATACACACACATTCTAATACACATTATGTTTTTTTCTACAGCCATTCACTTATGACATTTAAATGGATTGTTAAAAAGTCTGAACTTGACTAAATAGAAGTTTTACCATCAAATAAAGTACAGGAAAATCTAATGTGCTCATGTATGAGAAATGGCTCATTCAGGAAAGCTGCTCATACATTGTCTCCCAAATGATAGGATTTATTATGAGTAATTAGGAAGAGAGTATAACAAGAAGGAAAATCCACAGGAGAGTTGGTTTTTCCCGTCAGTCCTGTATTAGATAAAGAGCATTGAAGTTTCTTATAAGATGGCCATGGTAATTATTACAGAAATCAATATTAGAAGACAAAACTAGCTAGAAATTACAAATGGAGAGCAAATGTAAAATACTTAACCAGATAAGTCATAATAACTCTTGGAAAAAATACTTTGATGGCTCATAACAGCTAAATAGCAATAATAAGCATCGTTTTAACATCTATGTTAGCATTAATCTCATTTCACCATAAATGTGACTCAGCCAAATTTAAAAAAAAGTGGCAAGTTTTGGGGATCTATTGTAGAACACGGTGACTATAGTTAATAAAGGTACTATATTGCATACTTGAAATTTACCAAGGGAATAATTACTAAGCATTTTCACCAAAAACAAACAAACAAAAAAAACCCAAAACACACACTAACAATGAGGTGATAAACGTTTTAATTAACTTGATTATAGTAATCATTTCACAATGTATACTTACAACAAATTATCACATTTTATACTTAAAATAAATTATAATTGTATTTGTCAATTATCTCTCAATAAACCTGGGAAAAATTATTTGAAACAAATAAACACAAAATTTTAATAGCTATAGAAAACCATCAAGGTAATTCTTCAAGGTATAGAGAATTATGGTTTGTGAGGTGTCTTGTGCAGTACTCCTCATTCGACATCTAAATAGGAAGACATTATACCTATTCAACACAGGACAGTCCCGGCTATACCTGATATCCCACCATAGTCATTAATAGTAATCCTTTACCTTCTGGAAAGTGTCCTTGTGTGCACCAAAATTGTGTGGGTAGCCAAAAACAACTAAATATCCACTGGCCTTTCTGTTAATCAAGTTATTGGTAATAGCTACTTTTTAATATTCAAGAAGTTACCATTGATTTAAAGTATCAACTCATAAGCATATAGCTGATTAGAATACTTCTGATGTCACATCTTATCAGTCCTACCAGAGTTTTACGCCCACATCAGTATCAGCTGATGTCCCAAATATCATAGTAGTGATTTCTAAATTTATTTTCTATTCAAAAAACTTTGATAAATTATGCATATTGAGTAACTAACCATGTTGGATTTTAAATTACAGAAAATTATTTACTGTTTGGCATTAATTCGGTGAAGAAATACACATAAACTTCAATACTTTTTAGAACTCTTTTTTTTTTAAATGTTTTTTTATTTTTGAGACAGAGAGAGACAGAGCATGAGCAGGGGAGGGGAAGAAAGAGAGGGAGACACAGAATCCGAAGCAGGCTCCAGGCTCTGAGCTGTCAGCACAGAGCCCGACGCGGGGCTCGAACTCACAGACAGTGAGATCATGACCTGAGCCGAAGTCGGATGCTCAACCGACTGAGCCACCCAGGCGCCCCTTTAGAACTCTTAAAATACAAACCAATGCCTCTGAATTAAGAGACACTTAGTGTATCTCTGTAGTGTATCTCTGAATCTTTTTTCTTTGTAATTTGTTTTAATAAAATAACATGTATGTTATAATAAATTCTCCAATCAGGTATATAGCTAGATAAGCACAAGTCTGTGAACTTGTAATTTGCCAAATGGTTTGGAACAAATATTAATTTTAATCCCTAATGTAGATATTATAATTTGCAAAGACACCTTATAATATAATTAAAAAAGTAATTATTTTCTCATTTGCAGAAAGATTATGAAATATTTTTATGTATATATAATTGAATGTCTAATTATAGGTTTATATTAAAGAGATAAGCTTCTTTGCAGCTTTGTATTTTAGCTATATTTTCTAGAAATTTAAATATTTTATATTAGTGTTAATATAATAACAATATCTCATATGGAAGTATTAAAATTTTTAATCTTGATGTATAGTATCTGTATAGAGCATGTAAAAAACCTTATAATTAGATACATTGGGGTGAAAAGCTGTTATGAATATTTTTAAGCAGCGTAGACTAAACCAAAAAAATATCATTTGATTACACTTAAATACATGCCTTGCATATTTTTGAATATGCATTGTTTTAATGTCCTTAAATAAAATCTTTGACTGTATAGCAATATTAAGGAATAGGCCTTACTGTTCATACCACGATAAAACATTATAGTAACCTATTTGATTTGGCAGCAACCAGAAATCAAAAGACATACATTGTATGTATTTCTTTAGAAAAATTCGCAATCTTGGTTCAATTGCAAAGTGTTGGCAAAGTCTCTCTCTCAAAAAAAAAAAAAAAAATACAAGTGGTCATGGTTGTGTGGAGGTGATAAGCATCATGCAGAGCATGGAACCCAGAGAACGCAGGCATGTCCCTTGACCCGGGCTTTTCAAAGGCCCAGTCTCTAATAATCATACCAACAGATTCTTCAGAGCTTTTAGCCAAAACAGAAAATACATTCATGTTGTGTTTAATGCAAAATGTAACATTCCATGAAAAGGATTTAAGACAAGTGAAATTTGGAGCCATTAGTATTCCAAATGACCTTCTGTGTTTATAATAAGCAGAAGGAGAAATGGGCACTGATCTGAGCTATAGACCTATTTTTATTAAAATCATTTAATTTGATTATGTATAATTATTTTCATTGTCTAAATTTTATTTGGGGAGAACAAATTTGAGGCTAATATGATGAGACTGGAAAAATTTCCAGATTTTGTAACTAATGGCACAATGTCGGCCAGATTTTTTTCTTTTACACTAACTTTATATGAGTTTTATAAGATATTGATATATTAAGTTTTCAGGTAATAAACTTTTGTAAACAAGTATTTATTTTTGAAATAAATGAAATGTATAATTGCTATTTTAAATAAATCATATAACTTTACAATTATATTATTACTCCAAATAAATAAACCATTTCAAATAATCTGTGATCATATACAAAGGCAATTAAATTATAACAAAAGAGGTTTACTTTGGCTGTAAAGATTTTTACTCTTAGAAATTAGGTCTTCCAGAAGCCCATGATCGTGGCAAAGTTTTTGTCATTCTCACTCTTGTTAATTTTGAGCATTTATTTTGAGTATTTATTCTGCTTGGGAGATAATTTAGCTACTAGATAGTATCTGGGTCAAGAATTAACCTAGAATTTTTCTCAGACTGTCGTCTTAGGAAAGGACAAAAGATGTTCACGTCTAGATGATTTATTATGATTTACCAGCATGGATGAAGAACAGATTAACAAATGATCTCCATGCATGGTAAACTTGGCTGTAACACTTGCTTACGAACACAAATTTGTTCTGAGATGGTTGATGTGTTAGGGAACAAGTTTAACACAATGCAGATTTCACATTTGCTTATCTATTGTTTCATCTGTGGGAAATAAGGAATATGTTCGAAACTGCACATAACTGAATTTATATAGACACACACAACCCAAGCATCCTTTACAACCGTAGGTTTACAACATGTGTTATGCTACATACATCATCTTACAATTTAACACATGTAAAATTGTTTTTATTAGTGTTTTCTCTTTTTAAAATGTGTGTTACTAAGTTTTCTAGCGTCTTGATCAATAAACATTGTATATGTATATATACATATATGTTATAAGCCCATTAGCTCTCTTATGTTAATGCACAATTTTGAATAAAAACACATATTTTGTGTTATAGCAGAGCTGACTGTACTATATTTTTATAGAAGACCAGGGCACATAGGGTGAATGATTCCAAAAAGTTTAGTAATAGAATTAGGAAATAATATTGATAAAATGAATAAAGAAATCAAAGTCTTTGTTTACTAAAAAATCCAAGAAAAAAAATATATGAATGATATGATATATATGTAGTATATAAAATATGTATATATATTTTAAACTTAGTTACTTCCCTGCTTGTGAAACCAGAGAAAAAAACCAATACTTCTCTTTTATATTAACAACAACAAAATGTTAAAATATTTACTCAGTTCAGAATGTATACATGCTAATTGACATAGTGATATTTGGGCCATATGTTGTAAGCAATGAAAGAATTATAAGTATAGACTATGTAATGATTAAGGTTTATAAAAATAGGACATAATTTTTGAAGTTTCAGTATTTTACAAAACATTATTGCTTAATTTAAATGTTGAGTCAATATATTGTACATCTGTAACTAATATTGCACTGTATATTATCTAACTAGAATTTAAATAAAACCTTAGTGGTGTCTTGGTGACTCAATTCAGTTAAGTGTCTGACTCTTGATTTCAGCTCAGGACATGATATAGAGACTGCTTAAGATTCTCTCTCTCTAATCTCTCCCTCTACACTCATGATCTCTCTCTCTCTCAAACATAAATAAATAAATAAATTAATTAATTAATTAAAAAGTAAATAACATTTTCAATTACAACAGTCATGATAACAAAAACACATTTATGTAACTAATTTCATAAATCGACGGTTGGTTACTTGGCCTAGGAGTAAATATTTTCAGCTTTGCAAGTTATACATGATCTCTGTCATAACTACTCAACTCTGATATTAGCCATAGATACTGTGTAAACAAATGGGCCTGACTGCATTCAATAAAATTTTACTGATAAAAACAGACATTCAGAATGGACTTCAGTACACTGAAAGCTAATTCATAGCAAATCATTTACACTGTTACAAATGTGATCGTTACTAATATTTGAATAGATCATTGAAATTATAAAACCCTATTATATAAAGTTTCTAATTCAATCCCCCATCAAATCTCCAACAGTTGTATATTATTATTAATAAATTCTAGATAGAGAAATTGTGTTTTGATGAGATTAAATAATTCGGTTAAATATTATTAAAATTAATAGCTATGATCAAAACCAAAACCAGATTTTTAACTAATTATTACTGTGAATACTATGATATGGAGCTTTCAGTGTGTTGGAAAAGGAAGAATTATATAATTTCCTAGGGGAAAATTAAATATTCTTCTCACTTAAGTTCTAAATTATATTCAGATGGTGATTTCAGTAGGGGAAATTGAGCATTAATATATATAACTCGTGTTCAAATACCAGATAACAGGATTTATCTGATAAAATATATACAAGGTCCCTGTAATATTCAAAATATAAAGTAAGTATTCAAACAACATAGCTATTGCTTTAAACTTTGTTAGAACTTTTGAGAATAAAGTACTCAAGGAAAAAATTTACTTGTCAACCCTGAGATATGGCTCTTAAGATGCAATCCAACTAAAAAAATCCAATGACTAAAATAACCAAATACACCATTGCCTAATTTTATTTTTCTGAAAATAAATATCTAAAATATTATTTAAAATTATCTGTCAAAAAATGTACTTTAACTAGCTGTTTATTTTCTTGATGAAGCTATTTATAAACAACAATAAAAGACTGATTCTAAGTGTATCTTTTAATTGGTAGCTCTAACATTTTTATAATGTTCACTATACCATATTCAGAATATTGATGACTGGGGTTGTTGTTAGGTGAACCATTCACTCAATCCATGAGTATAAACATAGCATGTGATATGATTTAACTTATTAGGGACCTTTGCCATGCAGCATCCCCATTGGAATTTCTAAAGCACATGTCAATCAATATACAAATGAAATATTTTTCAATATTACACTTGATGCTTGATATATAGTCCATAAGAGTTAGATTTTCATATTGATATCATCTGATCATTTGTTTTATTAATTTTGTAACATCAAATAATCTTGTTGTTCAAGATCTTCACTTAATGTTCAATGATCAATCATTTCAAATATATTTTCTTATAATTATGTTGAATATATTTTACATTTTGAAGTAGCAACTTTTCATTATTTTTTTAAGTGTTTATTTTATTTATTTTGAGAGATAGAGTGCAAACAGGGGAGGGGCAGAGAGAGAGGACAGACAGAATCCCAAGCAGGCTCCACACCCAGTGCAGAGATCAACATGGGACTCCAATACCATGAAGCGAGCTCATGACCTGAGCCAAAATCAAGAGAAGGTGGCTTAACCAACTGAGCCAGTAGGCACCCAAGCAACATTTTACTCTTATACATATATATATACACATATATATGTATATATATGTGTGTGTATATACACATATACATGCATATATATGTGTGTGTATATACACATTTATATGTGTATGTGTGTATATGCACATATGTATGCATATGTGTATATATATGTATATGTATGTATATGTATATGCATATGCATATGTATATGTATATGTATATGTATATGTATGAAAGTGTTGATTTCCTTCACGGACATTGCAAACAGATTAAACATTTTTTTTTTCTTTTCTTAATCTATTAAGAATAGCAGTGAATCAAAAAACACTTTTACAACCCATGTGATAAAATATTTTTGCCAATATAAGAATGAACATTACATTTTATTTAATGTAGAGTATTAGCATAGAATAGTGTTCAAAGAGTAAAGTGAAGGCATAAAATGCCTTTTATGACAAGAGGTAAGGAAAATTGGAAAACAAGATGAAGGGACAAGGAGAGTGGGCCTGGAGAGGGAGCTATTTTCTTCCAATGATCATACCCAGCTGTAGCTAAGCAGGGAGTGAGTGTGGGATTTGGAAATTTGGTTCAAACCAAATTTGAACCCAGGGGCAAGTCAGGTTATCCTCGGCTTAGCACTTCTTTATTCTCTTAGGTTTTTAGTGCACCTTTGTTAAAGCTCCAGTAAGGACTTACATGGACTTTTGGCAAGTTTTCTAGAAAGGGAATTACTCTGTCCAGAAACCAAATTAGGGCTGAGGGAATGCATGACTTACAGAAGGAAATTATGATTAACAAGAAAGGTTTTAAAAGAACAATGAAGAATTCAGAAGCAGCCAAAGATTCTGTGCATCAGTACTAGGGAAAAGTAACAGCAAACTGGTAGAGTTTGTTGAGCTATAAATATTACTAGGGGATTCCCAAAACTTACTGAGGAAGGAACCCAAGGGCACCACGTGAGATATCTGTTTATATGTGCATGAAGGAGGATCTCAGGATCAGCATGTTTTATTATTAGAGTTTTTGACACGACACAGCTAATTATTTATATTCTAAATGTACAGTCAAAATGTTAAATTTTAAATTATTTTTTGATACATATATCTTGAAAGCAAACATTTTTCTAAGGTAGCTGTGACTTAAATTGTTCTCATTCAACAATACACTTTTTGTTTCCTTAATACTCTCACAGATGCTAGTCTCTATTGCTATTGTGTAGCCATAGGACAGTGTTTGGCCAGTAGAATGTTGATGGAAGTAATATATACCCTTTCCAAGCCTGGGGCATAAAATCATGCATAAGAGATTTTCTGTTCTTTCTTTCAACTACATGGCACTCTTGGAGAACATGTGTTCTAGGTGACTTATCTACACAGAGGAAGAGACATCACCCAGTGGCAGAGAAAAAAGTTAACCATTGTTTTATTAATATATTGAGATCTTAGAAATTATATGTCACTCATGCCTAGATTTGTCTATATTAATACAATAACAAATCATGTAAATGATTTTTTCAAAGTTTCCAATTTTTCCTATGCTGCATCTCTAATCATAGAAAATAAAAATCTGTTGTAACAGTGAATTTGTCACCTTCCATGACCTCCAGTCCATCAGAAATAAAGGGGACCTCCATTATAATTAAAAAGAACCAAAAGGAAATAAAACATGTATTAATACTAAACACATCAAAGACCATAGTTATAGTGCTGTTGCATTTTATAATTGATTTTCTCTCGTAGCAATATATTTTTAAGATCAGTGTTTAAGGTGAGAACATAATTCTCCCTGTATCTCTCTTTTTTTCTTGACAAAGTAAGAGCCTGTTACTGCTGGCATTGGACACATTGTCACCAAATTTTAATCTCTATCTTTTGACCCCTTCATGGTCAAAAAATTATTACAATAACACACTTCAACTACCCCAAATCCAATATTAAATTGCTCTAAAAGGAATCATAGCCTATCAAAAAAACAATGTTCCACTTGCTCTAAAAAAATAAAGTCTTAAAAAAGGAGCAAAGGTACATTTTTACTGATAAGACATAATTTTTGCCCATATAAATTCTGAAACAAGACCTAGTTTCTACCATACAATCCGTATAAACATAACTGAAATTTTTAACAGGTTATTGAGGCATAATGAATTTTTTTTACTTTTGTTTTTTAATTGAGGGAGAGAGAGAGAGTACATAAACTGGGGAGATGCACAGAGTGGGAAAGAGAGAGAATCTTAAGTAGTTTCCATGTTCAGTGTGGAGCCCAATGCAGGGCTCGATCCCATGACCCTGGGATCATGACCTGAGCTGAGATCAAGAGTCAGATGCTCAACTGAATGAGCCATCAGACACCCTGAGGAATAATTTACATAACATAAAGTTTATCCATCATAAATTTACAATTACATAATTTAATAAATTTATAAAGTGTTCAACTATCAGCCCAATAGAGGTTTAGATATTTTCTCATCCTAAATGTTCCTTTGTGTTCATTTGTAGTTAATCTGTGCTTCTACTCCCTGCCCTAGGCAACCACTGATCTTCTTTCTTTCTATTAAATATCTATCATTAAATATCTATCATTAAATTGGATAAATTTATCTTTGCTAGCTATTTCATATAAATGGAATTATATGTAGTGTATTATTTTGCATATGGGTCCTTTCACTCACTATAATGTTTTTGAGATTTATCCAAGTTGGACCACTTATCGGTGTTCAGTTTCTTTTAATTTAGTATAGATACACCAAATTTTGTTTATCTATCCATAAATGTATGGATATCTGGTTTGTGGACATTTGGAAAATTGTTTGCACTTTTTGGTCATTGTCAATAATGCTATTCTAAACATTTGTGTACCTGTTTTTGAGTGGATATATGTTTGATCTCGGGACAAGCTTATATTTAACACTCAAGAAATTGAAGGGCATTTGGGTGGCTCAGTCACTTAAATATTGTTAGAATATGTGATGTATCACTTGTCTCTAAGGTTCTGTTTATTTTTTTCAAATTTTTGTGTTTTTTATTTTTTTCTCTCTTTTCTTCAAATTGGTTAATTTTTATTGATTTGTATTCAGGTTCACCAAATGTTTTTTTTTGTTTTTTTTTTTTTGTTTGTTTGTTTTTTTCTAGTGTCACACATCTGGATTGGATTAAACTTAGTTAACTTTTATTTTAATTATCATACTTTTAAATTTCATAATTTCACTTTGGTTCCTTTAATACCCAATAGGTCTCTAGGTATTAATTTATTATTATCACTATTTCTTTAAACTTTATTTCCTTTTTATTTCAATATCTTTATAATAGCTAATGTGAGATCTCTGTGGAAACAAGGATAGTCTCTATAAATTGTTCTTATTTTCCTAAGTATGGATCACAATTTCCTATTTATTTCTATATCTCATAATATTTTTGATTGAAAACTGAGTATATTGTTAATATATTTTAAGTGTGATATTTTCTCCCAAAGATTGTTTTTGTTGCTTTTTTTTTTTTTTGGTTTACTTTTCTTTGTTGTTTTATTGGTTTCTTTTTTTTTTAAGTTTATTTATTTATTTTGAGAGAGAGCAAGAGAAGAAGGCATGAGTGGGGGAGGGACAGACAGAGAGGGAGAGAGAGAGAATCCCAAGTAGACCCCACACTGTCAGTGCAGAGACTGACATGGAGCTCAAACCCATGAACCGTGAGATCATGACCAGACCCAAAATCAAGAGCTGGACACTTAATCGACTGAGCCATCCAGGCAGCCCTATTTGTTTCTTTTTTGCTCCTTTTTAATTTTTTTAATTTTAATTAAACTATGGTTGACATACAATATTATGTTAGTTTCAAGTATATAACAGTGATTCAACAATGAAATGTTCACCACACTCAATGTAATCACCGTGTGTCACCATACAAAAGAAAATTACAATATTATTGGCTATATATATATATATATTTTTTTTTTATTTTTTTTTTATTTTTGGGACAGAGAGAGACAGAGCATGAACGGGGAGGGGCAGAGAGAGAGGGAGACACAGAATCGGAAACAGGCTCCAGGCTCCGAGCCATCAGCCCAGAGCCTGTCGCGGGGCTCGAACTCACGGACCGCGAGATCGTGACCTGGCTGAAGTCGGACGCTTAACCGACTGCGCCACCCAGGCGCCCCAATTATTGGCTATATATTTTTAAAGTAAGCTCTGCACCCAAAGTGGGGCTTGAACACATGACCCCAAGATCAAGAGTCATATGCTCTACCAGTTGAGCCAACCAGGTTCCCCTTGACTATATCTCATGTTGTACTTTTGTTGTTGTTATTCCTTTTCTGAAATACTTTGCTAAGTCTGTGAATTCTATTTCCCCTGTAGTGCACAGTTACTGATGTCTCTGTTCAGTTTTATTTTAATTTTAAATAATATTTGCTTTTATATTTAAACCTAACTTTACTCTGGTTTTCTCTGCTTTATATAACTTACTGAGAAGCCAATGACTACATGGAGGTTGTTTTAAAAAAATGTGGGCAATAATCCTTCCAACTCTGTCAATGGATCTGTGTTTGAATAGGGAAACATATTTAATGCTCAACTCATTTTCAAGTCTTCACTTCTTTCTAGGCCCTTTGGAGTCTTCTATGCATGTGTGGATAGCCATGAAATATACCAGGAATTTGTCAATAGCTTGGACCCTCTTTCTTCTCCATTGCACAAGTACAAAACCACAGTCAGAAATGTTCTCTCTTCAATCATGGACTATAATCTCAGGTTAATAAAATGAGCTGTATCCCATCACTTGCTTGTTGCCTCTGAATAGTCATATCCACGGATGTTGATCCTGGGCATGGACATTGCTCACTGCTCTGAATCAACTAAGTTCCTTTTACCTATAACAAATAATCTGCCAGGTCTCAGTTTCCCCATCCTGACATGAACCTTGTGTCTACCAACCTGGAAGGACGTGTAAGCAGGTCCAGGCCAATTGCCACAGATTCCCTCAGTTCTTACAGTTCAGCAGTTTTTAAAGCATAAATGCTTCCTACTTTGGTTTATTCCTTTTGTCAAGTACTATAATACTAAAATGGGTGCTGCTGTTTATTTTTTCCAGCTTTACTTTTAAAACAGAGGACTTGTCAGGCTTCTCACTGGCCATGGCTGGAAGTTCCACCTCCTTATATCACTTTTGCAAAGACCAAAACAGGATGTGTTGTTAAAATTGGGGTTTGTTTTTCAGTCTCTTAGGGATAGTCCATAGTGCCTAATTCAGGGCAGTAGGTATATTGGTGTGGAAAGTATTATCCATCCATTCTACTTACATTTATCTGTGACATTCCATTTGAGAGCTAAGTACTCTAATGGATGAACTAGCTAGTCTTGTTATCTTATTTGCTTCAATTATTAAATTGAATAGATTTTTTTCTCCCAGAATCTTCTTAATATAATATTTTTTTCTATCCAATTCTTTCCACCAACTCAGTATCTGAAATGCCTTTCATTATTCAGCCAAACAGATACATGAGTTACAGACGGTGCAGTCTTGCCAGAGCTGTTGAATGAATCACTAACTGGAGCAAATGTTTCACTATTTTTTCCAACCTTGACAGGAAATAATTTCCTCCTAGGAGGATTTCTCAACCACTTCCAGGAACCCGAATAACCATATATCCATTGGCCAAATGTTTTATCATATTGTCTCTTGTTCAAGAGTCTCTTGTTCAGTATGTCTCTTATCATATTGTTCAATTTACCTACCTAGAGAACTTTTCATAATTTCACTAGCCTGTACCTCTAGTAGTATTACACTTGAACGCTAGTGTTATATTCATCCGGTTGCCAGCTTGCAATCTTCAGGTTCCTCACCATCCCACATACTATATGGATCATTGTAAGATTTCCAATAGTACCATGCTAATATGTAAAAGGGTGTATTTCCTTTTAAATGACTGATTATTTGGTAGATTTATAAAACAATAAGGGGTTCTAGCATAGAATTCATAACCTGAGCACAGTTAATGCCATAGAAGAAAAGGCCATTCCATATGTGGCCTCATTTATTTTAGGATGTTTCTGCCCCATTTTGTAGTAGGAAGAGAGGTGAAGAATAAGGTGGTAAGGTAACTCCTAAATACTATTTGACCAAGGTCTTCTTGGGCTGAAGGAGCTCAACATTAGTCATGTATTCACTTTTCTTCTTGCAGTTCTAGTACAATTTGTTCCTAATTTAGTGACATAGGGACTCTAAATATTCCCCAAACTTAGTGGTGTATAGAACTTTGGCTTCCATTGCACCACATTATTTTCAACGAGATTTACATCCGTTAGTAAACTCCCTGGTATTCCACCAGGGTCCTGGAATAGGAGGGTCCCTTGACTACAGGAATTACACTCATAAAAACATATATTTTCCTTCAAGAGGCAAGATATACAAGCATACCACTGTATTCATAACCTCTGCACCATGGTTACTAACATCAAAACTCAGTCAATATCCTCTCATAAAGCATGCAGAGTATCACCAGAAATGGTTCCCTGTTAGCGAAAGCTATTACCTATTAGACTGACTTGAAGTCAAAAAACCTTCTCAGAAGTCCTTATCAATGCAAAAGGTTCATACCTCTTTTTCATGCTTTACTCATGGTTCTACCCTAAAAAGATAGTGTGGTCTAGTTAAACTTTTCATGGTTCATTTTTGGTTAAATATAGTTATTTAGTGCTTATGATGAGTGATGCCCCAGCTTTAGAATTGTGAAACAATATGAAAAATCTGCGAAAAAGTCCTTGATTTCATGTCATCTACAATTAAGACATGCCAGAGAAGGATTCCATAAGATATACTATTTTTGGAAGATATCCTCAATAAATCATGTAACACTTAGGAATGAAGAAAGCATCACATTTTTCAAGCCACAGCAATATTATAACCATTTAAGTGATCCACTTAATCACAAGAATCACAAGAATGTATAATTGCAGTGAAGTTTGATTGAATAAGAGGAAAAACATATTCTGAATAACATATTAGAAGGTAACCTGTTATTTAAAACTCCCATCCCATCATATACTGGAATAACTTTCATTGATTGTTTTTTAAAGCTGCACAACTAATTTATAAATTATATTTTTCTAAGCAGGAGAAATTTCACTGCTTTTTTAAAAATATATGTCTTGGTATGGGGTGCCTGGGTGGCTGGGTCAGTTGAGATTCTGATTCTTGATTTCAGCTCAAGTCATGATCTCACAGTTCATGGGACCCATCCCTCCATCGGGCTTTGAGCTGGCAGTGTGGAGCCTGCTTGGGATTGATTCTCTCCGCCTCTCTCTCTCTCTCTCTCTCGCTCTCGCTCTCTCTGCCCCTTCCCCCCTTGTGCACTGTCTCCTCTCTAAATAAATAAATTCATTTCAAAGTATATATATAGTCTTATTTACATATTTTTGTGGCTATTATAGAAATAAATGAAGTCAGCATAAAGTGTGTCAGCAAGTGTGAGTCAGCAAAAGCTATTTATTCAAAGTTTGCAAGGGAGTCAGCTACTATCACTTGCACTTGGCAAAAACTCAGAGGCAGGTAGGTGATTGTGAAGGTTTTATGGTGAAAAAGAGGCGAGGCTTCTGGTGTGTCCATGATGAAGTTATGGGGTGATGGTGGGTTGGTCCAGAGCCGATGACCAAGAAAGAATTCTTGAAGACATCTTTGGCGCAAAAAGATAATTTTATTAAAACACAGTGAGAGAACCTGTGAGTAGGAAGAGCTGTACTAGGGTCATGACAGGTAACTGATTATATACCCTCAGGATGGGAGGGGGTTAGGGATAGAGAATGTCTCTAAGGTGTCTTGGAAGCAAGGTTTCCAGGACCTTGAGGGGATAGGTTAGGAAAATGCCATTTATTACCATTTAGTAAAACCTCAGTCATGAGACTCTTCAAATGTATATCAGGGGGCCATAAGCTTGGAATATGATTGCCAGCATATAGCTTGGGACAGTTGAGATAAAGGAAGTGTCTAAGGGAATTTTTATATGTTAAAGTTACAGGTTCCTGTGGGGGTGGGTCAAGGTAATGTTAAGCCAAGATTCCTTTTTGCTGCTAGCAAAGTGTGATCATTGAGGTAGCTGAGCTCCTAGAGGGAGGTCACTCTGCCTGTTTCAAGGACTTGTCAAAGGACTGTAAGCAGTAAGGGGATTTAATTTTTCATTTACCTTAGTTTCCCACATCACTATGGCAAGCACTTAAACCCCTTCCCTTTGTTCTTGAGTAGTCAGGACTGTCGAGGAATATCACACATATTCCACCGGGGGGGGGGGTGGTGAGCTATGCCGTTAGCCTGTACTTTGCCCTCAGCTTGGCCCACACTCCATCATTGTCCTGATTGATAGTTGTTAGCATGGAGAAGCTGAAGTTGAGCTAACAAGAAGTGGGTTATCCTAGGTGATTGGTCAGTGTAGTATATTTGGCTTTCTCTGGTTGCTTCTGAGTAGGAAGATGGGAGGGAAAAGAGAGGAGGGCAAAAATGGGGAAAACTGGCAATTATTGACCAATTTGATCCTTTGGGCCTGATTGCTGCATCTTGGCTTCCTGGACTGGTTACTTTTTTATATGGTCTGGTCATTGCCCATTTGCACATTCATTATTTGGTCATCATGCTCTTATTTTAATTTTCTGCACACATTCAACCATATGTGCATTTTAAAAAAACCTAATGATCTGATGCTAAATGTGTCTGAAAAGAATAAATGATATAACCATGTATCATACGTGCACATGCCACAAATGTCAGAGATAATCAAATATCCTAGGTCTGCATTACCCTACATCAACAGCACCATCTCTGTATTTTTTTCATCTTGAGGACAATTACTTTGCAATTCAATTCAAATATGACACACTAGTCTTTTGTGAGCACAGCCTCCATTTTCTCTAGTCTGCCTCCATCTCTTGTGTTAGTTTTTACTCACGTCCAGGTAAAGTTCCAGACACGTTCTTAATGCTTATGCCTTTGATGTACGGATCAACCATGTGAACTCATTTGGCTCTGAGAACAAGGTGAAAGTGATGGTGTGCCAATTCCTAGCATAGAAGGTGCAAATGATTCAGAAAGTGTTTGCTTGCTACCCTGTGTTTCTCTGATTATCATGCAGAGGACTTGTCTATACTAACCTGTTGGTTCAAAGAGGAGCTGAAGAACATGTGAGAAAGAGGAAAAAGACACATGACAAGTCCTACAAAGGTTAGTTAAATCCAGCCTAGATTAGTCAGACCTTCCAGATACTATATGCTAGTATGTTTTCAGTGTATCTTTACAAAGAAAAGGCTGATATGTATATGTATTGAACATTGCGCTGAAGTTCTGTGAGTCTGGATCTATAGAGGGAAATAAATGTCCCTGCATTTCTCAGTGCTACTGTAAAAAGCCTTAGTCTTCTGAGAGTCTTCATATACCATGAGAATTAGATTTTCAGACATTTGTCTAATGAATTGCTTTGATCTGAAAGGATAATAAAGCTTTATTTATCGCTTGGTGAAAACCAAATAAGTATAGCCTGGACTGTATCTCTAGATTAACACCTAGAGTGGGAGCATCTTGGAGAGTTAACTCCCTAGGTAATTTATGGCAAAAGGGATGAAGCCACACAACGTGCCATAAAAGCTGATATGCATCAAACTTTCTGGCTCCCAGACAGATTTTATTTACATATCAGGGGTTCGGAGTAAGGACTCCAATTATTTTTTTTCCAGTTACTTTTTTACAGAAACCCTTTCAGGTGGGTTTCAGGGGGCAGCTGTTTCCATTCTGTTGTAAGCAGAGGATAACACATTTTCCTGGCCCCTTACCTATAGAGTGCCTGGCTACTTTTATGGAAAATCTGCTATTGATTCGCATCATGTCATGTCAGAAGTAAGCACGAGGACGAAGGGGGCCTACGCATTTATTATTTACTGTGAGGTATTAAATAATAAATCTATCTTTGACCCAGAATACCATGTGTGTGCATTTAGGATAAAATGAATACAGATGAATATTCGTCTCCAACAATTGAGCTTAATTTAGTTGAAATAAGATAGAATTTAACTCTTAAAAATACAACTATCTTCAGTTTTTATAACAGAGACAGTTCTATATGCTATATACTATGGGAGTTTTAGAAAAATTATGGGAGTAGTTCTATGCAGTAAGCAGCCAAAAGGAAGTAATCCTTAAACCAACTATTTATTTAAACAATTGGATTAAAGTTGGGATGATGGCATGATAGATGCTGGCAAAACATATTGGAAGATGAAAATGGAAAATACAATACTAACAAATTTAATACTGATAAGCCAGAGCAGTAAGGTTCAGTTTAATAAAATGTGAACTAAAATATATAGTTGAAAATCCCATTTTCAATATGTTAATGAATTCAAGGAAAATATAATAATATGAGAAATGATGTTAGATTACAGGTCCAGAACAATGCTAAAGGCCTTTTAAATAAATAAACAGTAAATGTAAGAGCCCCAAAATTTAGAGTAATAATGTAGAACATGATGAATGAGAGAGTGATAAATAGCTGAGGAAGAGACTTAGCCAGCAGATAAGTTGATTGACATTTTCAAGGCCTCTGAGATTGAAATCACAGATGAGAAGTAATTTATCATTAAATCTCAGAATGATGGACTCAGGATTGATGTTTTTAAAATGCAAACTAGGATGAGCAATGTGTAAATCTGAGGACTTGTATCTTTTTCAATTGCAGTTCTTGTATTAAAGGTCATAGATAGTTCTGACCCACTTTTTGACAATCACCTGTTTCAAGCAAATTCTTCAAAGTCAAATTAAAAAGGGATAAAGATAGATACAACGGTTCAGAATCACCTTCAGCTAACCAAAGAGAGTAAATTGACTGCAGGGATGAATGAAACAAAAATAAATACATAGGAAATAACAAAGAAGACAATCAACTGAGGAACTTGTTGAAGAGTTTCTTAAAAGGGAGAATAATTGGGAGATAAGAATTCTAAGAAGCAGAGCATTGAGGGTGATACAGTAAGTTGGGACATAGTTTACACTTTTTCTTTCTTTTTCTTTTTTTTTTTTTTTTTTTCTGGTCCTGAAATTCTTTCCCATGATTGCAAATGATCTTCAGCTTTTTAGGTAAGCATTTGGAGGTCTCATTGCTTGCATTAGGGAAGTGAAGTGAAATTCATTTTACATGGGGTTTGGGGCATCTAATTTATTTCCTAGTATACAAAGTGTGCTTAAGATATAATTATGGCTCAACTATACTTTTTTTTAAGATTTTTTTTGTTTATTTATTTTTGAGAGAGAGAGAGAGGCAAAGCATGAGCAGGGAAGGGGTAGAGCGAGAGGGGGACACAGAATCTGAAACAGGCTCCAAGCTTCGAGCTGCCAGCACAGAGTCCTATGCAAGGCTTGAACTCACGAACCGTGAGATCATGACCTCAGCCGAATTTGAATGCTTAACTGATTAGGCCACCCAGGTGCCCCTAAAGTGGGTTTTATATTTGATTTATATTTGATTTGACTCATGGAATTAACTATATATGTTATTATATAGTGTAACTAATATAATAATATAGTGAATAATGAAACTATAATATACTGTTTTATAATTATGCATAACATTAAACATAGTTTTATGTAATGTATATAGGGAAAACAAAAGATGCACATATAGCTATAAGACATTTTATATATATTATCTTCTATTATACCTATTTATAATATATTGCATATATCTTGATAAATAAAATTAAAGTTTCTGGTTATGGGAGTCACAGAGATGATTAATGTGTTCTGTAAAAAGGATAACCAGATAGGTATTGCATTTGCTAATAAGAGACCTAATAACCTACACAGTGCTTCACCTTTAAGCCACAAAAAAGTTGATTGTAAGATTATTGACTATAATGATTGAATTTTCTCTCCTTTTCTCCTGCTCTACCTCTCTATGTTCTTCACTTATGTTTTTTTTTTTTTCAAGATGATAAAGACATTTGGAAAAATTTGTAGGAAATGTAAACTCTGAGAATCACATACAGTAAAACATCTGGTTATATATCCCATTTTGTTATAAATAGGTGACCTGACTCTTAGTTGATGTCCAGAATTCAGATCCAGCATTTTAATTCATTTTGATGTTCATTCTCAAAATTATGTTATTCTTAATCACTTCTCACAGAAATCAGAAGGGTAGTCCTTTATCTATAAACAGTTCCATCATATTAAGTGTCTATACAGCTTGAGAACATTAAAATCCATATTTCAATGTTGTAGATAAAAAAGAAGATTGAATGGAAAACTGCATATTTCTCAGATGTGATCACTGTCTATAGTAATGATTCAAAAGCCGTAGAAAGAACTCAAAATACATTTCCTAATTATGCGATGCAATAATTGTTGCTATATTCAAGATTTTGTTGTTCCTCCAATTTTTCTACATGCTGATCAGCTACCTTGATTTTGTTTTCTATGATTACGGCTCAACTATACTTGCAGATGAACATGCCCATCTAAAACTATAAAGACATTCTTAAGTGAGACTTGGAAGTCCCAGGGCTACAAAGTCAAAAGTGCATAATAACAAAAACAGTGGATGAAAACTTTTGATAGAAAAAATAAAATCTGCTACGGGTTTGTTGACTTCATTTGCTCAGGAGGTCAAATGAAAGTGCAAATCGCACTTAGAGAATAAAAAACTGGTCATCACTATGCACACTAACATTTTCCCTCTTGGATCTTAAATAATTTGAGGAATAAATTGAATGTTATTTGCATCTTCCTTATAAAGAAATCCTGCTGCTATTTTTAACCAATATTTTATTGTAAGATTTTTCTCTCTTCCTTATTTTTCTCACTTCAAATTTCTATTAACTTTAATTGATTTTACCTTATTTGCAAGTTTATTTGGAAAGCAGTAAAAGGAATACTAGCTAGTAAATAAACCTTTCACAGTGATAGCATTAATGTGCATTTTGAAAAAGATGAGTAAATAACTTTCTTTTCTATTTAAATACAGAGGCTTAACATATTTCCAGAGCTCTTTGAACTATTGAGCCATTTCTAATGCCCCCATATTTAATATTTTCACAGGGTCTTAATGTATGAGAAACAAACAAAAAAACCTACTTCGGCAAATTAAATTCTCCAAAATGGAAGAGTTTTAGATTGACACCTTAATGTGTAGGAATTGGCCTTTTTACTATAATTACACAACTATTTTTAGGTTCAGATTCTTAAACCAGTATATATCCAACTACTGAAGTAATAAATTTGATAATCAGATTATCAACAAACTATAATATTTACTTTTAATATATGCTAAAAAGATATTGCAGACATAATCTTCTTTCCAAAGCTAAATGTATCTGGATGTATTCAATAATTACAATTTTTCAGCACATTCAGAACAATTATAAATCAAATGACTAAATCTAAGGAAAAAAACAGACAACTTTAAGATAATTCTGACATAGAAATTTTGTGACATATCTTCTTTGGCTTTCAAGTGATTGAATTACTAGGTTAAACGTATCAATAATCATAATAAACGTAATAATCCTTTCCTCAGTATTCACCAAAGGAGGTAGTGGAAAATGTTATTTTTATTTAAAGCATTTTTAACTTTTGTTTCTTATTTCTGTAGAAATGTATGAGGTGACTTATATCTTTAATATTTATTAAATATTCCTATAATTTCTACTACTTAATAATGAGAGAAGCATTGCTTAAAAATCATTATGTGCAGTGAAGTCCCTACCTGTCCCTAATAATCTGTTTTGTTCTACAGTGTCCTTTACCTGAGGTTAATATAGCCACTCCAGATTTTTTTTTTTTTTTACTAGTGTGAACATGGAATATCGTTTTTTGTATTTAAAATTTTAGCCTGTTACTACATAAACAGTAAATTTCTTGAAGACCCCTCCTAAAAAAATCATTATTTGATTACCCAATAAATGTGTGAGTTGCTATTATTCCCCACAAGTAGAAATGAACTGTTCATAAATTGTTTAAAATTTACATGTGGAGTCAGTAGTGAGATAATAGTCCAGAATAATTCATTATTCATCAATATAGCTTGGGAAAACACTTTCACTAGTAGTTTCAAATGATTATCAGAATATATTCCCCAACTTTAACTTTAACCTTCAACTTCATTGTTTTCCCCTAGTTTCTTGTACTAAACAAGTTGTTTCCTCTGATTCTTCTTATAATTTGTCATTAATATTTGAACACTTAATATAACTTAAATCTGTACAATCTTTCTTAAATTACACTTTGTTCTGTTCAATATCCCTTATCTAAATCTATAATTCTAAAAATGTCTAAAAACCAAAAAGCTTTATTTACAATACATCTGGAAGGGGCAAGAGAAGTCCTTTCCTGAATCTATTTTGGTGGCAAAATACAATCAGATTGGTTATGAAACTATCAACAATCTTGATTTCTTAGTCTTATTTTATTTTTTTGAGTTTATTTCTTTATTTTGAGAGAGAGAGAGAGAGAGAGTGTGGGAGGGGCAGAGAGAGAGAGGGAGAGAGAGAGAATCCCAAGCAGGCTCTGCCCTGCCAGCACAGAGCCTGATGCAGGGCTCAAACTCACGTATAGGGAGTCAGCTGAAAGCAAGAGTCATATGCTCAACCTAATGAGGCACCCTGGCGCCCCTATTTCTTACTTTTAATGTTAATACATATATTTTACTGAGGAATAATTCATCTTTGTTCACAGCATGTTACCCTCATTACTCTGGAAGTGTTAGGTAATAAACTTGAATAAACATTCATAAACTTTAACAAGACTCAATCATAAACTAATCAATTGTCCCGTATTGAGAAAGATACATTCACCAGATAACTGGCAGAAAAATATTTATATCACAGTTAAGAAAGGAACAAGAATATCAAATACAAATTATTATTTTTAAAAACATAATGGAAATGTGTACATGTAGTCTAGAATTAATGATAGATGATATACATCTTGTAGGAGAATGAATACTAATATACATTTTTAAATTAATTAATTAAATTTAAATTAAGTTAAATCTCTACTTATACTAATAGAATTTTCTTAATTACTGAGGTCTGAATGTGTCTTCAAAAGGAAGAATACATGTTTTGCTTAGGCTTAAAAGTGTTGCAGATACATTCATGTGTGATACATTTATGTTCTTTTATGCAGTTCAATGAGTTCATAGAAAATTTAAAAATTAAAATCAACTTTTAAGAAATTTAATTCTCTGCATGTCTCTTGACATTTGTGTGTGTGTGTGTGTGTGTGTGTGTGTGTGTATCTCTTCTATTGTGTATAAAATTAGGAATATATTTAAAAAAATAAAAATTAAATTAGGAATATATTTTTATATATGTATATGTATGCACATTATATGTGTTTATTCACATTTGGATGCATGAGAAATATTTTATAACTATGTGCATAGAGACATAATTTAAATGCAACAAGGATTATTACTAATTTACCACAATTAAACTATCATATATGATTTATTTAAAGCCCAATAATTTTTAGGGATACATTTTATAAATATTATTTCTGGAAGGATGCACAAAAGGGAAGCAAAATCCTTATATCATAAACTGATAAACATATTTTCTCTGCCACGGTTTATATTTAACATTAAGCACAGTGAAATTTTAATTAATTTCAAGCTTTCTAACCATAACATGCAGCTTCATTTAATGGAAATTCTTTCTGAATTATTTTACATGATTGAATTATAAGGAAAACAACGCATTAAAACATTCCTATCAAATAGCTACTTGCTCTAATTATATTACATTAGGTAAAAATAAAAATGATATCAATGTATTATGATAGTTAGGATCATATTTTGTATCAAATTACTATATGTAGCTTAAACACTGAAATTTAGTGGATGTGTTTGGTACATACTACTCTGTTGTTCAAACAGAGAAGTATGAATTGAGGCAAGTCAGGGAGGTAAAAGAGGGAAATTATTTAATTTTTAATATTTAGGTAATCTGAACGAATGAAATATCAGACTTTCTTGTATTTCTGCAACTTTTCTCTAAGTCCGAAATTATATAAAATGAGAAACAATTTAAAATTTACAAATGCATAAAGAGAAGATGAGCAGCTAGGTAGATAATGGATGATAGATGATAGATAGATAGTAAGATTGATAGATGATAGAAATAGGTATTTTCTGCTGAATTCCACTCATAAGTGGCTAGCTTTCTTATATTTGATAATCTTTCTTTGTGAAGTAATGTTTCATATTTATTTGCACAACCTCTGCATGCCCATATTGTATGTAATTTCTTCATAGTTATATCCCTTTCTTCTGCTTCTAAGAGTGTTGTTGGAAGGTTGGGATGACTCAGAGGACGTAGTAGGGTTAGTCAAGTCTCCATTCCCTACTTGCCTATGCTCATATCTTTATTGCTTGTTTTTGTTTGTTTGTTTATTTGAGAATGGGGCAGAAGCATGTTTTCTGGCAATTTTGCCTTCCTCTTCTGAGGCTGGCAATCCATCAAGTGTATCCTATATGGAGACTGGTTTTGGAGACAGTGGGTCCCTCAGACCTGCATTCACCTGTGACCCTGAAAGCAGAAGAATCACATTCATCAAATGAATGTATGTACTTTTTCATATAGGAAAGACAACTTTAAAAGTTTGATAATGGCCAACATAACTCAGTCTAGGTGGTATAGGCTTCCTGATACCCTATTTCTTAGGATATAAGTTTAGAAAGACTTATTGGAGGGAAAATGTTGGCAATATCTATCTCTAAATTTCCTATTATTAAAATAAAAATGGGGCGCCTGGGTGGCTCAGTCGGTTGGGCGTCCGACTTCAGCTCAGGTCACGATCTCGCGGTCCGTGAGCTTGAGCCCCGAGTCGGACTCTGGGCTGATGGCTCGGAGCCTGAAGCCTGCTTCCGATTCTTTGTCTCCCTCTCTCTCTGCCCCTCCCCCGTTCATGCTCTGTTTCTCTCTGTCTCAAAAATAAAAAATAAAAATAAAAAGTTAAAAAAATTATTCTTAAATTCAATCATTTATTATTAGAATTTCTTTATTAACATTTATTAAAATTTATTAAAAAGGTAAAATTATTTAACACATTGCCATTTTGTGAATACAAACATTTGACCACAACCTAGGTTCCTACCAATAAATTAAAATAGATTCAAAAATACTTGTCTATAGTCTCACACGAAATATATAGCCTTCAGGAAGATGAGGTAAATGTATTTTTTCTATCAACATGGAAATATGTGTGAATATATATATATATATATATATATATATATATATATGATTCCAGTGTAGTCCTGAATTATATCACTTGTGAAATGAAATGTTTACTATATATATAATTTATTTATGTGTTAAACACAAAAGAAACCCTATATTTTATACTAAATAGTAGCCTAAATCAGAAAATCATAAAATCTTTCTCATAATAAAAATTTTTAGGCCACTGCAATTTTTTTTCATAATTCTAGGCTAATATGCATTAATAGTTTATACTTTTATTTCTTATAGCTTATACTTTAAGTTTCTTATAGTTTATACTTTTCTTAAGGTAGTGACAGCACTACCTTAAGTGAGTGCTTAAGAAAAGATATGGGGGCGCTTGGGTGGCTTGGTCGGTTAAGCGTCCGACTTCGGCTCAGGTCATGATCTCACGGTCCGTGAGTTCGAGCCCCGCGTCGGGCTCTGTGCTGACCGCTCAGAGCCTGGAGCCTGTTTCAGATTCTGTGTCTCCCTCTCTCTCTGCCCCTCCCCTGTTCATGCTCTGTCTCTCTCTGTCTCAAAAATAAATAAACGTTAAAACAAATTTAAAAAAAAAGAAAAGATATGATCACACTCATATTTTATTCTGAAAATATAGCTGATAAATATTGGTATTCAGAGAATTGACTGGTATATACCAGAAGAAAATAATATTGCCTAATACCTGTCTTTGACTGTAATTTTTTTTTAATTTCTCAGCCTATACCTTGATATTCTGAAATTATTTCTGTTTGATTGAGATGGTTCTACATCTCTTCTAGTAATCTGCAGTTAAAAAAAAAAAAACAAAAGTTTTCGAATTTACCAGTTAGTAAAAGACTTATGGAAAGACCTAGAAATGAAACTGGAGGATGTTTTACATTTGAAAAAATCAAGATTCAAATAGAGTTCAGTGATTGAATGTGTAATGTCTATGATTGTGTTCCCTAAGTATGTATACATCAGAAAATAATAATCTATTTTTCAAATTATCTTAAAGCTGTGATGAAATTTACCTTTTACACTCTAATTTTTAAATCATTGGACTTTAGTATTCTCTCTCTCAAAAGTGTATGCAAATTGAATTTTTATTAAAAGACACCCTAGTAAATCAATTACACACATAAGATTGTAATTAAATGTATATTATAGCAAGAAAAGTGAAAGAGAATAAATATGTATGTTTCCCTCAAGTTGTGTTAGAGAAAGATCATGTCCTTCTCTCCTACTAGCTTATTGGAAAATTGGGTATGAGAAATGAGAGAAGAGCTCTAGACAAGATTCGTTTCATGCGCTAAGGAAACTATTTCGTGGAAATATTTAGTTCTGTTGTTTGAGATGGGACTTTGAGCCCTTTGCTGCCATTATCCTTTATATGACCAAATATGTCTGAGTTTGAAAAAAACATAGCTTTGGGCGATGCCTGGGTCCAACTTCAGCTCAGGTCACGATCTTGTGGTCAGCGATTTTAAGCCCCGCATTGGGCTCTGTGCTGACAGCTCAGAGCCTGGAGCCTGTTTTAGATTCTGTGTCTCTCTCTCTTTCTGCCCCTCCCCTACTCATGCTCTGTCTCTCTCTTTCTCTCAAAATGAAGAAACGTTAGAAAAAAATAAAAAAAAGAGAAAACATAACATTTTGAGAGATACTTTAAACATTAAATAAGTAACAGAAATCAACTATTAATGTCCAATGTGCCTTGCTCCAATACATGTTATTTTGGTATTAAATATTTTATCTCATTTTGTAATTGTAGAAAAGCCAGGATGAAAGGTGTTCATGTTGGAAATATGTTTACTTATAATAATTATAGTTAAGAAGTGGTAAAATA
The DNA here is from genome assembly GCF_023721935.1 of Panthera uncia. NCBI lineage: Eukaryota > Metazoa > Chordata > Mammalia > Carnivora > Felidae > Panthera > Panthera uncia. The sequence goes on along the minus strand of NC_064811.1, from coordinate 108,909,158 downwards.
CGGAATTAGCCTTAGGTTGAAAATGATCTGTAATATGTATGAAAAAAATACCAAATACATTTGCTTAAAATGAATTTCTTAAACTTTTATATATTTAGTTTGTTTAATTAGAAATGTCATGGGTGCTGGGGAGATAGTGGGTAAAAACAGGTTTCATGTAAGATTTGAAAAGTTGAGAATTTCCATTCAGCTAAACTAGAAAATATATTTTTGTTTGACTATTAGGTAATAGGACTGAAACAAAATGATTCGAGCTTTGAGGTTTTACCAAAGAAGGCTAAATATTTGAGGAATGTATTCAAAGGATTTGCTAACTTACAGAAAAAAAATGATTAGCTGTGCTAAAAGGAGATAAGAGGTATGTAATATTTCCTGTAATATATAATAGAAAATTTTGAAATATAAGCAAAATAACTAAAATATTCTGAGGGATAGAATGTAGGTCATTTATTAGTCATTTTCTTTTTCACTTACAGGTTACTTGGAAGTGACTGATTGGAAAAGATCTATTGCAATTAAAGTACAAACCTTTATCAAGGCAAGTTTTAAGACAACGTCCCTAAGAATGAATGTTCAAGATATTGAAAATGAAAAAAATGGCAGGGTTTGATATACCTGAACAATGATGGAAAAAGTGTTTTAGAAATACTAGGTTTTTAGTGCAAGTGAACAAGGTACAAAGATAGTGATGCTTACATACAACAAAGGGATGTGACGAGAAGCAGGTTGTAATGGAACATAGTTAATAAAAAGAAGAGACAACTTAGTGTCATGATTAAACAAGCAGGCTCTGAAGGATCTGCCTGTGTTCTCACACTGCCTCCTCCATTTATTACACAAGTAAGTCCATGGAAGAATTATTTACAACTCTATGCCTCACTAGTGCAGGGCTAGATTTGAATTTTGTATTTTCTTATTTGTTATGTGTTTTCCTCCTTCAAAAGCGGTGGCCATTTTAATTTCTTTCTTCTCACAACTTTGTTCAAGTTGTGGGAAATCCACAAAATTATCAGATACTCCAATTATATCACTGGTAAAGCCATTTGCTAATCCCCAGGCTGTTTCTGTATTTTAGGTAATTTCCAAAGAGACCTAATAAATTGGTGGCTTAGTTTAAATTTTTATAAATAAAGTTTCATAGAGAAATAGTTATAAATGAAACAACATATTTTTTTTTCTGTTCCTAATAGTTGACAGGTACATCTTCCAGAATTGGAAGATATGGCAATGAATAGGGTATACTTTCCCTGATCTCATGAATTTATAGTTGAGAATGGGAATTTCTTAAATAATTATTTTTGCTCAATGAAATCTTTGTGTATAATGTTGGTTCTTATTTTTTTTTTAAGTTTTTCCTTTGCTCTGCACCGAAGACATAGACAATCATTATTTTCAGAAGTATCAGTGGTTCATGTTTCTACTGACATGTGAGGACTCTGAATAGCCATAGCAGTATGTTTAGAACCCAACAAACAGGCTTTTCTCAATGTGATAAGTATGAACTATTTCTAAAGTTGCCAGGGCATTTGGTAATACGAAGACTTTGACAGTGATTTTACTCTGTGCTATATAAGATAGTATTCCTGGCAACCCTTTTCAAGGGGATGGGATCCTTTTTTACTTTCAGAGGAGTTTTTATTTTAAAGATCATATTGGGGCACCTGGGTGGCTCAGTTAAACATCTGACTTCAGTTCAGGTCATGATCTTGTGGTTTGTGACTTTAAGCCCCATGTCCAGGCTCTGTGCTGACAGCTCACAGAGTCTGAAGCCTGCTTCGGACTTTATGTCTCCCTCTTTGTCTCTTTCTACTCACACTCTGTCTCTTGGTATCTCAAAAATAAACATTAAAAAAATTAAAGATCATATTGAAGAAAAAAGATACACAGCAAACAATTCCTAATCCAACCTGTTAATTTGTGAAATTTCCCTCCCCTTGGAGTATTCTCAAGAAAGGAGAAAATTTGAAGGAGAAATATTTATCTATGTATCTATGTATCTATCTATAATCTATCTATCTATCTATCTATCTATCTATCATCTATCTCTAAGCATTTACTGAGTCTCTGGGATATAGAAAAATGTGATGCAGAATCATATTCTCCAAATTAAAGAAAAGAAAAAAATATATATACAATGTGAAGATATACTATGTTCTAGGTATTTGCATTGATTGAAAAAGTTGATCCTGACACTGTCTTTTTTTTTTTTTAAACATCTTTTCCTTGTTAACATTACAGGAAGTTGTAATGGTTAAGATTCTCTCAAAAATACATTTACAGATACAAATGCATATTTTATAGGCACACAGGGGCGCTTTTTTCACTTCCACCTGGGTATGTGGTAGAATCTACTATCCTATCTCAAATTCCACCTGAGAATGTACTTCTGGAGGTCAATTGAAAATTTTATCCTGAAACTGTTTTTGCAAAACTTTCCTGAGGTCATCTGTTAAAAACTACCTACTAATCAGCAGGGAAGAAAAAAATGCAAGCCAAAACATCACCACAATTTATAAATGAAATCCTAGAATATGGTACATTTCCCAATTCAGGTATACTGAGATTATGGCAATGAGATTTATGTATTTATATATTTAGTTAGTTTAAAAAAACATGTTCTTAGGCATTTAGTAGAACACATCAAGATGAGCCTTTTTCAAAACATAATAATCACTATTTTATACTGTCCAACTATAAATATTTTTGTCATTATGCTAATAGAAGAGTACAATAATTCTCAAATCTTATACCAAGACTTATTTTTATGAGGTTATAAATGTTAGATGTTGAGGTGTATATTAAAGCATTTATATTTTATTAGAAATCTGTAGCAACTATCATAAATAAGCTAAATCATCCATTTTGATTTTTGCTAACTACCATGACCTCAAAGATATTTAAAGCCAAACTATTCCCTACCATTTAAATAGCTATATTTAACCTTTTATGTTCTTTTTTCCTTATCTTCATATAAACCAAGGAACCACTGCCCTCCCTGATGCTATACGAAGGACATACACTTAATATTTAGATCATCAAAAGAGAACTTAAAAAAAAGGAATAGAATTCTTGACTTTTTTTCCAGTAAAAGATATCCCTTGTATTGTGAGGGGAGAATAAGATTTTTATACAACATGTTCATTCATATATATTGGAGGATTCGTATTTGGATGCACAAAACTGTCACATGGCTTTGGAAGACAGTTCTTATTTTAGCTATTTTACTCTACGCTGGAATGAGCAGCCAAGCAATACTTTCTATTATTTTCAAGTCCATCTCCAAACATTTTCTCCCTTTGTTAGCTGTGTGATCATCCTTAGCCACTGAGTGGTGTGTGCACTGGACTGGACAGACTGATGTAAGTTTTCATCTGGTTTAGTTGATCTAGAATTTACCTTTATTCCCCTTCTAAACCCAATTGAAAATATTCTTGACACTTTGTACAACTGTACACAGACTGACCAGCCTTTTGGATAGTGCAATCAGCTGGGTCTTTTTTTAAGACTTTACTTCATTCTAGCACGTTATTGCCTTCTCCACCTGACTGGTTGTGTATTATCACCACGGCTTGTTGTATTCTCTGGGAACTGGACTGCGGGGTCTCTCTGTATGATGTTCTACTGTTAGTTTGTTCATATATACATTTTCTTGCATCTTGCAGATATAAACCTGCGATAATTGTCATAATAAAGACAATGTAAACTTAGTATAACCAAAAACAATAATGTTTATTTCCAGTTTATGTCCATAGGAACCTATTTTATTTTACTTATGTCCTTAGTAAAACTATACAGAACACAATACTGGGACACCATGTAAAATATATGCTTTACAGAGCTACAATTGCTAGATTCCTAATTGTAAATATGACTGCATAATTCTGTGATTGTCTTATTCCCACGCCACTGACTTCAATCCATGAACACAAGAAAAAAACTGGCATTATTTTTTTTAAATTTTTTTTAATGTTTATTTATTTTTGACAGAGAGAGAGACACAGCATGAGCAGGGGAGGGGCAGAGAGAGAGGGAGACACAGAATCCGAAGCAGGATCCAGGCTCTGAGCTGACAGCACAGAGCCCCGATGCAGGGCTCGAACTCACAGACCATGAGGTCATGACCTGAGCTGAAGTCAGACCCTCAACCGACTGAGCCACCCAGGTGCCCCAAAACTGGCGTTCTTAAGAAAATAATTGATCAGAAATGATGGATTTGTAATAAAGACAACTAAGATTTCTTTTAAAGCAGAAAAATTTTCCTACTATATTGTAGTTTTCCTACTACATTACAGCTTTAAATCTAATATTTGTATGGATATGACCTAGTTTTCTCACTGTCTTTCCCAAACCCTTTAAAATGTGTATCCTTGTCTTTTTTACTTTGTATCATCTAAACCATATATTTGTCTTCCTCTTTTTAACTTCTTTCTTATTTTGAATCACTTCTAAGTTTTTAAAATTATTTCCTTTAACCAATCTTATATTCTTTTTAGGTCCCCATTCTTTTATTAGCCTTTATGTGGTGGTTTAGAGGCTATTTGTTGTACTGGTAATGGCTGGGTTTTGACTAAATGGGTTGAAAGCCAGGATCTACCCCTTATAAACTCTGAGATCTTGGGCAGGCTAAATAATCATTCTGCACCTCAGTTTCCGCATCTGTGAAATGGGGATTATCGTAGTATCTGCCTTGTAGTGTTTTTGTGTGAAGAATATATATGATGCAATTAAATGTGTAAATGTATTGCAGGTGTCCTAAAAATCCCTCAATATTATTGCATATAAATTACTCATTGACTTCTATAGCCTCTCTTTATTCATCTTTGCAGAGGTTCTTAAGAAAGGGACAGTGGTTTCAGGGGACATGTTGTAATACCTGGAGACATTTTTGATAGTCACTATTTGGTGATGGTGGGTGCTACTGACATCTAGTGGGTAGGGGCCAAAATAGTGCTAAACATCCTACTGTTCACAGGGCAGGCCCACAGTAAAAAAGAATGATTCAACCTAAAATGTTAATAGTGCCAAGATTGAGACATCCTGTTCCAGTGTAATAATAAAACTAAATTGATATGATCAATAGAAGAATCTTACAGAGACTGAAATTGCTTAAGGTACTTATATAGTTTAAAATAATCAAGATGATATAAAAGAATGATCCTTTATCAAGAGAAGTGAGCAAAGGAGTAATTTTAGTTTATATATCTCCACAGAGCATTGAAACTCCTAAAATTTAGAGAAAAGCATATTGTGGCTTAATAAAATGGTGAAATGGGGATTCCTCTGATGTAATGAGCATCTCATCCCTTGAAAAAAGTTTTCACATAGAGCTTTTAAATAATGTCTAGGAAAAGCTCATTGGGCTTAATTCTTTGAATAATCTTGAGAAAATGGCAAAGAAATGAAATATAATTTCTCTTGTACGGTAGCATTAAGTTGAAGGGTTATTTGGTGGGTTAAAATAGGTATCAGGTAGAAATTATATTTTCTGTGAATTTGACAGTGAAGATAAGAAAATAAATGAAACAGTATCTTGAAAAGACGATAGCTAAAGAAATGACTTTTAAGCACTATAATAGTATGGAAGAGACTTAATTGTGATTACATTTAGGGGAAAGATGGCATCTGGCTGATAAATTGAGGATATAAGACAGCAGGTATAATTGCTGAAGCAAAATCAAAGGGAATGTAGTAGAGGATAGCGTTCTTTAGTCCTTGAAAAAGTAGTAATGCCTCTACTAACAGGAATGGTGGAAGAAGATGTAGCTATACATTCAAGGAGGAAGACAGTCAGTAAAGTTGCAGTAAGTGGGAAAATTTTATGAAATTGTGAGTCCAATATTGCAGGAGCAGCAGAAGAAATGACAAATATATATATATATATATATATATATATATATATTTATTTGTAATAAATATATATATATATTAAGAAAAGTGTTACAGAAGAGAAAGGATAATGACATCTGTACAGGTTCAGAGCCCTGATGTTGGAAAGTGAAATAACATTTGCCATTCCCAGAATGGGGAGCTACCATTTCAAAACCTCTGAAACTGGGGGAGCACCTGGGTAGCTCTGTTGGTTGAGTGTCTGACTCTTGGTTTCAGCTCAGGTCATGACCCCAAGGTTGTGGGATCTAGCTCCACATCAGGCTTGTGTTGAACGTGGAGCCTGCTTGGGATTTTCTCTCTCTCTCTCTCTCTCTCTCTCTCTCTCTCTCCATCTGCTCCTCTCCCTACTCACTCTCTCTCTTTCTGCCTGTCTAAAATAGATAAAATAAAAAAAATAAAATTGATAAATAAAATGAAAATAAACAAATAAATAAAATGAAAAAAATTAAATCATTAAAAAAACCTCTGATACTGGAGACACAATAAGAACTGAGGAATGGGACCTAAATAGATCATGTTTTGCAGTGAATTCTTACTATGCCTTTGCTTTTACCTCCTTTATAGCTATAATTCTGAACTTGTTTCAAAGTTGAAAAAAAATTAAGACAAATATCAAGGAGCCATATTGGTTTACTTTATTAGGTTTAACATAAGATATTCTAATACTGAGAGTAATACTATTTAAGAGGAGATCAAAATGGGATTTTTAAAATTCTGATGTTTTTGTTTTTATTTATTTTTTTATTTGAGTATAGTTGACACACAATATTACATTACTTTCAGGTGTACAACATAGTGATTCAACTTCTCTATACATTATATTATGCTCACCCAAAGGGTAGCTACCACCTGTCACCATTCAGTACTATTACAGTACCAATGGGTACACTTCCCTGTGTTGTATCTTTTATCCCTGTGACTTATTCACTCCATAACTGGAAGCCTGTACTTCCTTCTCCCTTTTACCCATTTTTTCCCATTCCCCCTTTGCCTCTGGGAACCATTAGTCTGTGCTCTGTATGTATATGTCTGATTCTGCTTTTTTGTTTTTTATTCATTTGTTTGTTTGCTTTTAATTTCACATATAAATTCTGATTAGAAAGTAGATGAATCTAGGAAGTGTATGGTCAGCTGTCCAGATCCTAATTTTAAGACTAAGGTATGCATTGCCCCAGCCCATGGCTGAGTCTCTTCTTGTGCATTGCCTTTGGCCAAAGGTGTCACCCAAGTTTATTCCCTTCCTGGTGGCTGACACTCATCCTTCGGTCAATAGAATAATATAAAGGTTATTCCTCTTAACTCAAATCTAAGCAATTTGGAAATGCTATCCCAGTTCTGCTCCACATTGGATAGACTGAGGTTTCTGTTTTGTTTTGTTTTGTTTTGTTTTGTTTTGTTTTGTTGCAACTTTATTGCAATTCAAATTCTTATTATGTCTAATCTGGATTTCTTTCCTCTTTTACAAGTGCTGTTTCCAAACACAAACACCAATAAACTTCCTGCAAGTAAGTATCTTGGAGCCTGGCTTTAGGAGAACTAGGTCAAAGTCTGAATTTTTCTTAAACCTAGAAAGAATAACTGAAAGAATGTTTGGAAAAGATTATGATAGAAGACAACAGCCCAAATATTTGAAGTATATGAGATTGAATGCAAGCACCTTCCTTTGATGATCTTCAATATTTTTGTTATTGATTTTTTTTCTAAGGAGTAACATTTTATACACTAAATTATAAGATAGTAACAACAATTGGCATTTTTCACCAGGAAGTCATTAGAAAGATGTTGCCATTCACCAAAGAGCAACCTATTTAACTACAATGAATACAGGAGCACCTGGTTGGCTCAGTCTGTTGAGTGTCCCGCTCTTGATCTCAGCTCAGGTCTTCATCTCAGGGTCTTGAGTTCAAGACCCACATTGCACTCCACACTGGGTGTGAAATCAGTTTAAGAAAAAAAAAAAAAAAAAAAAAAAGGAAGTAATCTGTAATGAATGGGAATGGTAAACCCAAACCTGTAAATGTCAACAGGAATGTCACAGTGTGAAATATTGATTATTTAAATTGATTGTAAGCTACTCTGGATAGCTATTGTGTTTCCAGTGACATAGAAACTACTCTGCGATTTTTAGCATTTGAAATATTACTATATAAATGAATAATCCAGTATAATGAGATAAATGTTATAATATTGGAGGTTCAAGAAACCATAGGCTTACGGCAAGTTTTTTATTTTCCTTTATATTCCTTTATTACATTTTCAATTTCTCACCCCTCTAATTTCTTGAATATCTTTGATATCTTCTCCTTATGCATTCCAGCCTTGTTTTGAATGGTAAAGGCAACAAGGCTACGCTGACGTATCTTAGAGTTTAATGTCAAATAAGCATTATAGTGACATGATTTAGACAATCATCTAGAATTTGGAGAAATTCCAGTGACTCATATTTTAGCACAGTTATGTATTTTCTCCATTAAGACAATGTGTATTGTTGAATTCCTTTGCACTTTGTTAGTATAATTTTTATTAAATGGTGCAACATAGTTTTATTAGAAGTGCAGAAGCTTCCTCTCTTCAAATATATGGGGTCAAAATATTTTTAAATGCATACAATGCACTGTACATTTTAGTTAGCAAATGCCCATTTTACTGAATTGTGAAATTTGTAATTGGTAGTTACTTGAACAAATTGTCTTATTAATATAAAATTTAGAAAAAGTTAATAATAGTAACCCTCATCTGTCATGGTGTATGAAATTTGAAATTGTGTTAATTTATAATAATAGATCTCATGATTTATGGTATTAAAGACATGTAAGCATTTGTTGCGTTCCTTAAAAAAGTTTTGACGTGCTTGTTTATGATCAGGTGAGAATTCTTAAATGTCCTTGCTATTTCTTGCCATTTGCACAGTGAAATGTTACCACTTAACTCATATGTAATTCAAATTAATTCATATCAAATCACTAAATTTACTCATAATTTCAAAGTTGTGACTTTATGACAAAACACTTGTTCTCAAGCCACAAAAATCATATATTAATATGATATTATTCACTATTACAGTATTGTGATTGTTATAAGAATCCAGCCCATTTGAATACAATTCTCTCAAATCCCTTGGAAGAAAAACTACTCAAATCAACAATCAATTGAAATGAGCTTTGCACATTCATTAAAACTCATTAGATGCACATACATATTAATATAAAGAACACAATTTCCATTTCAGTGTGTATTTTCAGGAGCTGTATAATTTGAATATTTTAAAATCTAAAATGACATTGCCCTAATTAATCAGAAAAAAAAAAGAAAATAATAGAAACACCAAAAGACTCACTTAAGGTAAAATTATAAGTTGGTATATATGCACGCACAATAAATAGTTTAAAATATATTACCATTGGAATATTGTAAGTTTAGGACTCATGAGGAGGATGATAGGATAATCATGGATTAAGACAAAAAATCTCTAAACACTGATAAAATGTGAACACAGAGAATAAAATATGGTGGGGAGAAATTAATGAATGCTAAAGTATATGAATCATAATATATTGTAATTTATATAAAATCGAAAGAGGTTGTTTATCAAAAATATTCAATTTACCTTACTCAGTGCTCTAGCAAATAAGTAGAAAATGATGTGGAAATGTTGGGGTTTGGAGTGAAGAGTCAAGAAATAATTCTTGAGATGTCTTCTGTGCAAAAAGGTGGTTTTATGAAAACACGTGGACAGGACCCATGGGCAGAAAGAGCCTCACTGGGGTTGTGACTGGTGACTGATTATATATTTTCAAGTTGAGAAGGGATTGGGGATAGCATAAGTCTGTAAAGAATTTTGGAAGCAAGGTTTCCAGGAGGGGGCTATCTGTTATTAGGAAAAGGTCATTTATTATTGTTTAGTAAACCCTCAGCCATGAGACCCTTCAGATGGATATCAGTGGGCCATATGCTAGAAGGATGATTGCTAACACATATATTGGGGGGGGGGTAAGAGATAAAGGAAGTTTCCAAAGGAATTTCTATATGTTTAGACTCACAGGATCCCGGAGGGGGGGCAGGTCAGGGTAATGTTAAGCTAAGATTGCTTTTTGCCCATAGCAAACTGACATCATCGAGGCAGCTGAGCTCCCCCAGGAAGGTCACCCTGCCTGTTTCAAAGACTTGTCAATTGTATGTAGTAAGGAAACTTAATTTTTTCATTTGCCTTTGTTTCCCACATCAGAAAATATTCTGAGACATCCTTCAACTAAGATTCAATTTGCAAGTAGAGTAAGATAGAATAACCTTATAACTCCTTTTGTGAAATAAGAATTCAGTGTTTAAGAGAAAATGTAGAAGGGATTTTGAAAAAAAATTACTTGTTTAGCTTCAATGGTAGAGAGGTCTGAAGAAATTGCTGGGGACATAGGGGTATTCCACCCCATTTCGCCGAGAGATCTGTTCTTTACCAGAGACCAAATTCGACAGAGGCTATTACACTGAGAATAAAACAGAAAATTTACAACTCTGCTTCACTATTTTTGGATTTGATAATAATCTCTAATTTAAAACACACACACACACACACACACACACACACACGCTCACCACCTAATCTCATACCTTCGGGGCATGATCCGAGAAACAACAGCAGCAATAGAATACTGGGTTAAAGAGAATACTCCCAATTGACAAAGCAGCTTGTGAGCTTCAGTGAATATCTCTAATGTAAATTATCTTCACTTGGGTATGTCAAAGAACAAATGAATAAAAAATCCTGAGTTCATTGCTCACACCACCCAACCAGTGTGGTAACTCTTGGTGCTACAATTAATGAAGATCAAGCAGATAGAATCAAAGATCACGTATTAAAGGACATCATCCTGTTTCCCTCCTTGTCACCATCAGTTGACTAAATAAAATATGTGATAAGATAATTTAATAATGCCCAGCACTAGAGCTTAATTTCCGGTTGAATGATGAAACAGTATTCAGAACACAGAAGAAAAAAAAAAAGATGCTATTTATCCTAATTTCCTAATTGTTGCTGATATTGTTGTTGTAGAAGTTCATTTCCTTTGATAAAAGTGATTCTGGAAAAATTACCTTTCATTTGAAGATAATATAGATAAAATCAAATATTTATCTGTTAAATATAAAAAGAGAAAAGTAAGTGATAGAATCAAGTGACACAGCTATACGTCTGAATTTCACCCCAGGAATTAAAGAAATTTGACATATTCATGTAGACAAGGAAACTAGAGTAGACGTGGGTCTGACAAGTAAGACACAGATGATGATGAAAAGACAAAACAAACCTCAGACTGTAATGAAAAGGAAGTTTTAGGGCTGGAAGCAAATGCAAAGACCTAAATAAGTCCATTGCATAAATTATACATAATTGGAAGCTGCAAAGTTTAGAATCACACGCTTCTGTTGGTTGATTTGTTTATTTATTTATTATGTTTTAAGTGTTGGCTATTTTTTTCCCCATGACTCAGTCCTAAGTACTAGACTCACTCTGTACACTCTCCATCACTAATTTTACTTTTTTATAATCTTGTCCTTTCAAGTAATTCCAGACTTACCAAAGAGTGTGAGAAGGAACAAAAAAAATCTTGTATATTGAAAGGGATGCAGGATGAGATGCCCCACAAGGTGCCACTTTGGCATCCTCAGGCCCCTACCTTCCTCCTTAGCTCCTCCTAGCTTCCTGTTGCCTTGTTGTCTTCAGAATTTCATGTCTGTGTGGATTCCCAGTATATATGCTGTTAAGTTTGACTTTCTCCTATTAATCTGTCTCATGTCAATTTGATTCTAAGTCCAGCTAGAAAGACCATAGGGCAGAGACAGATTTTCTTCCGTGACAATATCTTTTACACAGATCCCTGAACATTCCATTTTACCACATTTGCCTTCAGTGTATGTCTATTTTTCTATCTATTATCTATCTATCTATCTATCATCTATCTATCTATCTATCTATCTATGGATCTATTGATCATCTAGATAGATTCTCTCCAATCATTTGTGTGAATGTGCAGACATGATGCCTCTTTACTTTATGCCAGATATATTTTCTAAGAAAATATTATATTGCCAGGTGAATTGGGGAGACCCCGAGCTCTGGGGCCTCAACCCAGCTAGATCCAGAGGACTGGCCAAAGATTCTTGGTCTTATCACAAGAATGAACGCAAGGACAGACAAGCAGCACAAGGGATGAGTAACACAAGGGGGAAGTTTATTAAAGTGAAAAGGACATTCTCAAGATAGAAGAGGAGGGAAGAGAGAGGCAGAGAGAGAAAGGGAACGTATACACAAGCAAATAGCCATCTCTAGGGGTTGGGTTTCTATCTTTTATTGACAGTTGTTAAGTAGGGGGCATATTTATTACTTGGTTCATAAAGCAGGGCTTTTCTCTCTTTGTCCCTAATTTTGTCAGGGGTTTCCTGTCAGGGGTACAGCCATCTTGGACCTGTCAGGTTTGACCCTGCTTCCTGTGTGGTGCTTCCAGGACAAGCCTCTGACTTTCTCAATAGCTCACCATGACTTCCTTGTTGCTGACTTTCATGCAGCTGTCAGAACCTAACTGAGTGCCTACTCTAACAATTATAGTACAGTTTTCGCAATCAGGAAATAAACATGATGTGATACTATGTTTTAATTTACAGATCCAATAAGATTTTGACCTATGTAAGTGATACATACCTCATGGAAATACTTTACAACTCCCTCAATACCCTGTTTCTCATCTAATTTTCACTCATTACATTCATCTATTAAAAATTATTAATTTAAGCAATTACTTTTATGGTTTCCAAATTGTGACTTTTTCTTCCATCATTTCTTCTTCACTTATTCATTGCAACCATACTCTATGGAAGAAAATATTTTTTTCTTCCTGTATGTGTTTGTTTGTTTATTGCCAGTAGGAATTTATAAATTTTTATTTTGTTCTATGAACTGTCTTACTTTCTGACATAAGGGATCTCCAGATTATTTTTTTGTCTCTCTTTCGCAGTCCTGAAGTAAAAAAAGATTAGAGTGAGACTGTTTACAGGGAGGAGTTAGAAATGGGGTGAAAAGAATGAGGGTGGAAATGGGATAGAACAAATGGGAAGGGGTATTTCTATCAACAAACCTCTCCTTATAGCTTTCCCTTTGAAAGCCCTGTTGATGCTGTACATAAAGACAAAATCAACAAATGCAAACAGAAATGGTGAACCCCTATATATCTCAAATGATAAACCTAACTACACTAAGTTAAAAATAAAGGACCTACCATCTAATAGGGAAAATTGACTGAAAAGGTAAAACCATGGAAACCTGGTTGAAATCAGATGAATTTAAGGTCAAATTAAAGAAATGTTCTGACAAAGAGAATGACTGAATTCTACACATTTCCACAATGCTGGGGATTAATACAAATAATAACAAAACTAGTAAGATACTTTTATTTATATTAGAAAATTATAGAAGGTAAGAGAGTGAAAAAATAAAGTGGAACAAGGTTTCATATTAAGACTAAAAAGAAAACTTTCAAAAATATTATCCTATTACAGTAAAATACAATAAACAATGAGTGATGAAAATAGAAAATAACTGGAAAAAAATTTAAAACAACTCTTTTTTACACTTAGATCAAATAGATATGCAAGCTATTTGACCATATATGGTCAAATAGCATATGGTCAAATAGCAATAAGAACATTTATGGTCACCAATGAGTATTATATAAAACTGCATTCATCTTTTTTAATCTTAAAAGCATGACAACTATTTTCATATTTTAAAAGAATAGCAAAACAGTGATATTCACGCATATATTTTAAGGCATTTCTTAAATAAAGTCAATTTGCTTTGTATAGACATTAAATCAGCTGTCAACAAAATAAAATATAGAACTTTAAATTTTCATTTTTCTTCCCATTAAGCCTTATAATGAATATTGTATGTTACATGGAGTGAGACAAAACAATATTAAAACAAAAATTAATGTCTCAAAGATATCAAGAGAATACTTTTTTTTCATGCCAGCAAATATCTATATTTAAAATATCCACATAAAGTACTTGTTTTGTTGTTATTATACTCATTAATTTTCTAGGTTAAAAATAATGGAAAGTCATGTAACCACTGAAAAAACACATTTCCTATTTTAAGATTTTTGATAGTCTTGTAAAGATCATTTGCTTTTATAGTATTTTAGAGAAACTTAAAAGAATGCAGTATTGAAGAACCTTTTTTTAAACATTTGCTTTATCATAGCTTTAAGCTAAAAGATAATTTAATATGACAAGGAAATTTTTTATTCTTTATGCAGTAAGTTTCCAGACTTCTTTCTTCAATATATTTGTGTGTGTGAGTATGTATATGTGTATGTATAATATAAATGCATTGTAAATACAATACCAAGGTTCTCCAGCTTTTCGATTAGAGGGAGATTTGGAAACCTCACTTAATCTTTACTATATTACCTGAAGAGTATGGAATATAGCTGAGCCATGACCAGTTTAAAATTAGAGGTATCTGACTACATAACAGACTTAGATGATAAGTATGTCAATAGTAATAAAATGAAGAATGGATATTTTTATTTCCCAAACTAAGATTAATTGATATTAGGGACTTAAAAAATCCTTTTTCTTAAGTAATATGTGAAATTAGTGACATGTACTTATGTTATCAATTCTGAGAGATCATGACATTAATTATTCACCAGACTTCTGTTAGCATTTCTTTTTAAAGTGTTTTGAGTTCTTTAACTGGATGTCCTTAGAATTCAGTAGTTATCTGACTTAGCTAGGCATCCAACTACATATGTAGAAATATCTATTGTATATATCTGTGTGTGTATATATAAGTGTGTAATCAAAAGTGTGTATTGTATATATATATGTGTGTGTGTGTGTGTGTGTGTGTGTGTGTGTCTGTATAAATAGGTAATCAAAAACTTTGAGTTATTTTGTATGAAAATTGGGCATCTCTCCAGGTAAACAAAAATGCACAAGCAGGTCATACATTGATACATAATTCTTAAAAAAAAGAATGAACAACTTGGGCGTCTGGATGTCTCAGTCAGTTAAACGTCCAACTTCCACTCAGGTCGTGATCGCACAGTTCGTGAGTTTGAGCCCCTCATCTGGGTCTGTGCTGATAGCTCGGAGCCTGGAGCCTGCTTCAGATTCTGTGTCTCCCTCTCTCTGCCCCTCCCATGCTCTCTCTCTCTCTCTCTCTCTCTCTCTCAAGAATAAATAAACATTAGAATATTTTTGAATGTTTCTTCCTCCATGGACTCCCTATCATTCATTTAGATAGTTCTCTTGGATCTAATTCTATTTTCTCCAAAATCCTTTGGTAATATTTATTTCCTATAATTTATCTAGAAACTTTTGCCACTTTATACCAAAGATGAGTAGGCAGCTACATTCTGGCTGAAAGACAGTCCTGCTGTTGGTACAAATTTGAGCTACCACAACGAATCAAACTGTCAAACTAAATCAAAGATCTTGCCAGTGTCAAGCTTTACTATAAATTGCAAGGATACCGGCAACAAAGTAGCATAGGTGAAGTAGAGAGAGTTCTGGGGATCCTGTCTGGATCTTTATGTACTTCTTTCCCATGTCAGATAAGTGATCTCTGTCCCAGAGTAATAGTTATGGATTCTAAGTAAAGTTTGTGTGCCACCTTATATGGTGGAGATCATTTAGGTTATCAAATATCTCTATTTTAAAACAAGAACATTATAATGATTGTATCACATTTTTCAGAGTGTCATGTGTCATAAATTCACAGATTGTGGTTTGTATTGTTAAGTAATACTAAACCATGTGCATCATGCTCTGAGATTTCCATAGATAAAAATTTCTGCTCAACAAATATTATTACTTTGTTTACTGTGTGATCCAATTATCAACAGGATTATACTGGGTCAGCTGTTTTCTTTCCTTTGGGGATATCTCTTTCATCATCAGTATAGAAATGAATCATCACTCTACTACTTTTTCTTGACTGGGTGAGCTAGGATATCTAATTTTAAGATAAAATGTTTGCAGCATGCTTATTCACACATATATGTGGCATTCTCCAAAAAGCTTTATCAATGTAAAAGGCACTATTTTGACTTCCATCTATCTGACTATTTAGAGTATCTCTAATAATTATTTTCCACTATTTCTTCCAATTCAGTATGTCTAAAAGAAAACTCATTTTCACCTTAAAGAAAACTCTCACTGTGATCTGTTTGATCTGTCCATTGCTTTTCATTATGATAATTGTTTTCTAGTTTATCAAAATCAAAATTATAGGATTATGAAATATACTTTCTGGGTGTACAGAATCAAAGCCCAATAAACTTCTGGGTTTAACTGCAGGTATATTAAAAGGTTTTCACAAATAAAAAGGTTTGACAGTTAATTTATACCTTTATTCTATTTGCATTATCTTGAGAACATCAGCCATTTACAATACAGTTTAACTGCTACCTAATATCATTGCCATGTTTATATGATGATTGATTGCTATCATGCTACTAATTGACTTTTATTACTAATTTCTATAAGTAGATGAATTTATTTGTTTTTCTAGGACATACAGATATCATTTAGCATTGCAGTGTGATGAAATTAATATATTTTGAACTTCATTTGGTACTATAACATTTGATGTTTCATCTTCTCTTAGTGATAATCTACAGTTTTCTCATTTCAGTTAGATACTGTTGTAATTGCAATACACAGCTCATATTTAAATGTTAATGGAGTGAAATTGCTCACATCCATATTTTAAGAGGTTTAATATGTGCAGTTCACATACTCCAGGAAAAAAAAAGTTTTTAAAAGATAAATCAGCATATTTCAACTGAAAAATTAAGTGTAAACAAACAATTCAGTAGTGGAAATGCTCAAGCTGTACTTTTCTGGTAAATGTCAATTTGTAGTATAATATGCTGCTTGTTTGTAATGAATGTCAAGGAAACATCAAAATCACATGTCAGAAATTGATAGGTCTTATTTTATTTTCCTTGTGCTAGTTTTAGCAAGTGTATGGAATATCTTTAAATATTAAAAAAATAAAATCTAATAAAATTTTAATTTGGTTTATTTACCCTAAATGTTGTGACCTGTTGGTACTTTTACTGGATGACATCTAATTTCACAATTGCTAGAATGTGTGATACTATGATTTATAATAATAAATATATATTAGTCTCTGCCCTGTGTCTGGCTCTTCCCCTGTGATGTGTGGAGAAAGATCCCACTTCCTCCTGGTGGAGGACTGTTACTACAAACTCACTGTGTCCTCCTGGTGTTCCACTTGGGTAAGAGACTGGAACTCCCGGCCTCAGACCCCCTTTTGTCCTTTGCCTACACACTGGACAGTGAAGTCGATGGATCTAATGTGATTGTTATTCCTATTTGAATCACCAGGAAACTGAACAGACATATTACCCTGACTGCAATTAAATGTTGCCTTATTTTCAAAAACCTCTTTGGAACGAATTTCTGTGGAGCTCAAAAGATACGTTTTATCACCTGACTTACATTTTTCTCTCCGGTTGTAGGACACTTTAATATTTCAAGACCCAGCAGAAAAGTTGGTTTAGAACAGAATAAAGCATTCAGTTTCAAAAACAAAAAACAAAAAACAAAAAACAAAAAACAAAAAACAAAAAAACAAACAACTTGGAATTTCCTAAATAATAAGAGTGATAAAAGTATCTTAATATTTATAACAAACCCCTTTCAACTACACCGGAGTTTATGTTAATGAGGTGAAATTTGGACCACACCTAAGGATGGGGACTTGTTGCCAGGAGAAACTATCATGTGATCGGAGATTTGGAAGTACAGTCCCACACCCTGAACTTTGGAGAGGGGAGAGGGGAGAAGGGAAAGGGAGTGGAGCCTAAATTAATTATTAGTAGCCTGTGATTGAATCGTTCATTTTTATGTAATGAAACCTCCATAAAAATTCCAGTAGTACAGGGTTTGTAGAGCTTCCTGGTTGGTGAACATGTGGAAATTGGGGGAGAGTGGAGCGTTTGGAAAAGGCATGGAAGCTCCATACTTTTCTCATACCTTGCCTTACACATGTCTGCTGTCTGACTGTTTCTGAGTTCTATCTTTTCATAACAAACTGGTACGCTAGTAGGTAAAATATTTCTCTGAGTTCTATGGGCAGCTCTAGCAAATTAAGCAATCCTGAGGAGGGGCTGTTGAACCTCTGACCTAAAGCTGGTTGGTCAGAAGCTGGGCTGAGAACTTAAACTTGTGGTTGGCATCTGAATTAGGATAGGGAGTTGTGTAGGACTGAATTAGGATGGGGAGTTGTGTAGTTGTGTAGAACTAACCTGTGGGATCTGATGCCGTCTCTAGGTAGATAGCATCAGAATTTGAGTTAAACTGTAGGCCACTTAGCTGATGTCAGAATTGCTTGGTGGTGTGGGGAACAATAGTTTCACCCTCCCACAGTCACAGAAATTGGTATTAGAATCATTTTACCTAAATCACAGAGCATTTTCCATTGCTGTTTATAAAAATGTGCACCATGACATCTCCTGAAAAATATATTTTTCAGTGTGTTGAATTATCATCTAATGATAATGAATAAATATCATCATGTTATTCTTTTGAGTTTGACCAAAACAAAAATGACAATACTTTCTTTTTGATCAACACATCAGTTGAAAGGAAAACTTTATAAGTAATAAAACAACCATATATAATTATGTAAAACAAATTAATGTATTTTTTGTAAATGACTACAAAGCAGTGTTAATGAATGATTTTTCTCTAGGTTATACACTGGTTAAAAAAATTATGAAGTTCAGGGTGTCTGGTTGGCTCAGTCAGTAGAGCATGTGACTTTTGATCTCAGGTTTGTGACTTTGAACCCCACATTGGTATAGAGATCACTTAAATATTTTTTAAAAATATTTATCCATTTATTTTGAGAGAGACAGAGGGAGAGAATGAACAGGGGAGAGGCAGAGAGAGAGAAAGAGAGAGAGAATCCCAAGCAGGGACCACGTTGTTAGTGCAGAGCTCAGTGCAAGGCTCAGTCTCACAAACCTTGTGATCATGACTTGAGCCAAAGTCAAGAGTAGGTTGCTTAACCGACTGAGCAACCCAAAATAAAATAAAATCTTAAAAAAAAATATGAAGTTTATTCCAGGTACATACGATTTTATATTCAAGTTTTTTTTTTTTTTTCAAACAAGATAAAGTTGTTATGAATTTGCAAAGCTGAGAATGAATCACAAAGTCTGATCAAATTACTGTTTGGATTTAAGTGATTAGGGTTTGTATGAAAGGCCAAGAGTTACATAGATTCTTAAAATATGATTTAACTCAATTTCAAACAGCATTTAAGAACAGATAATTCTAATGTGACTTCATAGTTTTAGTTCAGTCTTGATTCTTATAATTTCACATAGCATTTAATTTATAAGTTAAGCATAATGTTACTCAATTTTATTTCAATTACACTACTGCAACAAAATAAGATTTCATAAGGGTGAAATAAAATATGTATCTATTGGAGTTCCCCAGGGAAATAGAATCAACAGGATATTAGTATCTATCTTTGTATATCTCTATAATCTACATGTATATTTATATTTATATTATGATTAATCATACTTATATTATGATTTTAGTATAAGGAATTATCTCACATAATAGTAGAGTTTGGCAAATTTGAAATCTATAGGGCAGGACCCCAGGATGGAAACTCAGCCAGGATTTCAATGTTAAGGTCATGAGGCAGAAATATTTTTTCTCTATGAAACTTCAGACTTTTCTTTCAAGGCCTCTGACTGATTAAATCAGTCCCATCCATTTAATGGAAGGTAATCAGCTTTACTTAAAGTGGCTTGACTATAAATGCTAATCATATTTATAAAATCCACAGCAACTGATATGGTCCACAGTAACATCTTGATTACTGTTTGACTCAAAAGCTGGACACTATAGCCTAACCAAGTAAATACACAAAAATGATCATCACAAGGCATTTCTCTTTTAAATGTTTTGCCATGACTATTATTTGGCCATAAAAAAATGAGTTAATCCTACCACTTGCAACAACACCGATGGACACCTTGAGGGCACTATGCAAAGTGAAATGAATGAGTGACAAATACTGTACAATCTCACTTAGTTGTGAAATCTAAAACCAAACAAAGCCAAAAAAAAAAAATACCTCAGAAGAAATCATATTTTTGGTTACCAGAGATGGGGGTAGGGTAGGAGAAATTGGATAAAGAAGGTCAAAAAGTACAAACTTCCACTTCTAAGATAAGTATGTGTTAGGTGATGTACATCATGATGACGATAGTTAACACTGCCGTATAATAAATATGATAGTTACTAAGAGAATAGATCCTAAGAATTCTCACCACAAGGAAAAATATGTGTATGTATCTGTATCGGATGATGGATGTTAACGAAAATTATTGTGGTATTGATTTCATACTATATGTAAATAAAATCATCAGCGGTACACCCTAAAATTATGCATTGATATACATAAATTATATCTCAAGAACACTGGAAAAAAAATAAGTATTCTAGGCATTTTACTGTAAATATTGTTAGGACATTTTATTTTTTTAAGGGAACGTAGATTGTCTTTAAGAAAGCATTATATTATATATAGTTAAGACCCTGTGTTATTTTATTGCTAACTTTTTTTTTTCTTTATCCCATATCCTTCTAGAAGTGAATTAAACACTGATATATACTTAAATATTTATCTAGCTCTGTGGAGAACAACACACTGTTCTTTGTAAGGAAGAATCATCTCATTTTTATTTTGTCACATTCAGAGATTATTATTGTTCAATTGTCTAAACAATGAAAAGTAGAAGTGTAGTCCCAATTGGGAAGAAAAAAAAAAAAAAGATTAGGGAAACACTTCTAAAACTTCATTTACCTATTTGTCAGCAAGCTTATGAGGCCTTTGTATTACATGACTGAAAGTGATTCTTGCAAAAACTTTCTGTGTCTAAAAAAGCTTTAACTTACTGGGGCATGTTACTTCAATCCTTGTATTTAAATGCTGTACCATAAATTTACTGTAGTTTTAATGCTATTTTCTGTAAACTCCATTAGGTTTGGTTTCCAAATCGGTGAGAAAGAAAACACCTTTTCAGAACGACATTAGCGCCCTTGCTGGAGCTGCATTTCTCATAGGACCATTGATGATTGTGTGTGAGAGATACTAATATCCATGTGAAATTTGTCATCGCAATTGTAAGTGGGGGAAGAAAAACCCTAGCGCTAAGGAATTTATAATCCAGATAACACACTGTTGAAAAACAGAAGATCCTTGAAGCTTTAAGTTTATAATCAAAGATAGCTGTTTTGTAAAATTCCCAGTCAGAAACAAAATCTAACAATTCAAAAATATATCAATGTCATGAATCAATTTAAACTTTTATGATTATGTTTATGATTATTATTATTGCAAGTCTCAAATAGAAAAATTAAAAAAAAAGTTAATTATCTGGTTGTTCTTATCTCTACTCTATTTCATGTGTTGGAAATGTTAAAAAATGATAATGGATATTCAACTTTTAAAAAAGCTCCTCACTGATTCAACACTAACTCAGCAAAATACAATTATTTTCTGTAGTCATGTAATTACTCTCACCTAATTAGCTGCCTTTTGCTTGATCTTTGAATATATTTTGCATTTCATCTCTTCCAACTCATCAGTACTGTTTAATATGGAAAAAAAAATAGGTGAGTCTCAGCATGTTGGACTGCCTCCAGGGAACATTTTCTTTTCTTTTATTGGGTACCAAAGTGTGGTCTTTACTGAGCATTCACATGAAATATGCCTGGTAATTCTACTAGGTTATAACATTCTATCCCTGCAGTGAAGTTAGAGGCTCGCTGTGATAAGAAGCAGCGTACATTTTCTATCTCAACTTGGAAGAATGATTCCCTGACAACCGATACTGAAGATGCATCATTAATTGCTTAACTGCATGTTTAAGGAAATTCAGAATACTGCACCTTCCTTTGAAAATTAAGATTATTTAACGTATGTTTGGTGAAACATCTGAAATCTGTTTTAGAAAACAAATCATGCTCTGTGCTTTTAAATTGTGTTAGTGATGCAGTCTACTCATGGAATTTATAATATTCCATGTATTTATTTAATAATGAATTTAAATAAATTATTATGAGAAAGTAAAAACGGTTTTGATTCTTTCCTCACATTTTCCATACTTAAAAATATCTCTCTGCCTTGTGTAAAATTCTCTTTTGAGGATAATGGCCATAACTAAACACAGACTGAATATGTAAAAATAACATTCTACTTGCTTCTTGATATAATTTGTTTCTCTGCATCACTTATGGGGGTTGGTCTTATTTATTCACTCCATAAATATTTATTGAGCAATTATATGTTAAGGACAGATTTAGCTCCTGTATATATTAGTGGACAAAAGAAAAAAAAAATCTCTATACTCACATAGTTTACATTCTGAGTGGGAGACACATGGCAAGACAGATTAAATGTAATAAATAATCCATTTATTTAGTATGCTTTAAAATTATAAAGCATCATAAAAATATAAAGGTAAAAAAGGGTGAAGGGGATTACAAATGCTTTTCTCAAGGCTGCAATTAAAAAATGTTATTTAAGTCAAACATCACTAAGAAAGAATTTATACAAAGACTTGAAATAAGGTGATGTCTTCAGCTGTGTGGTTTCCAGGGAGAATGTATTTTAGGCAGAGAGAAAATCAGGGCACAGTCCCTAAGGTGGGAAAATACCTGGCACATATAAGGAGCGTGAAGGAAGCCTGTGAGGGGACAGGAGGAAGAGATAAAGTCAGGAGATGTGGGTGTAGATTTTTGTTGGTGGTTATGAGAAGAGAGAGACAATAACTTAAGGCTTTCTGGGCTTCGATTGAATTGGTGACCTATTGGAGACTTTTTAAGATGAAAGGGTGACATAACCTAACTTATGTTAGATAACACTCTTCTATGTTGAGAATAAAGTTAAGTACAAGGGTGGAAAGAGTAATGACTACAATAATACTGGAGAAACATCATAGTGAGGAGAATGAGTCATGGCAGTTGTGGCAGGGAAGGGGATGAAGCCCGGATGTACTTTGAAGTAAAGCTTGTGGATTTCCGGATGAACTGGATGTGATGTTCTGGTATCTGAGAGAAAAAGAATGATCAAAGATGCCTCTACTTTTTGTTTGTTTGTTTTTGTTTTGCTTTGTTTTTCGCTTGAACAACTGGAAGGGTGTTGTTGCCATCAAATGAGGGACTCCAGGTGAGGAGATCTGGGGGGTATATTCGAAGTTCACTGATGAACATGTGTTGTAGACATCACACACATACTCCAGTTTTGGCAGGTGGTTGGATAAGCTAGCCTGGATGTGAAAGGAATATGAACACATAGATGTGAGTGTATTAGACCTATAGGTGAATAGCCAAAGAGGCATCACTCAGGGAACCTGTGGGGAAAAAGGGCCAAATTCTGAGATCTGAGACACTCCACTATTTGGTAAGGGAACCATGAAAAGGGATTAACGATGAAGTCACTGGGTTAGAGGCAAAGCCAGACACATGAGGTCCCCTAGAAGCCACATGAATACATCAGGGAGAAATTAATGAGCAACTGTGACAAAATGTTTGTGATAAATCAAGAAAAAATTATACAGAAAATTTATTTTTTGTATCTAACAATGTGAGGTTTGAGACTTAGTCACCAAACAGATGAGTTATTTTAGCAGCAATAATTTTGTAGGTGCAATTTCATTCAGTGCAACTCTATTCATTTAGTTTATATTAATTCAATTGTCATATGAATCAATTAGGCTAAGATAAATCAGTTCAGATATAGCTATTTGACACGCACATTACAAAAATCATATTAAGTAATAATAATAATTTGGGTACAGTTGGGTGGATTATAGAACACTTAATTATATTACATTTACTTTGGCATTTATAATTGTCAAGGGCTTTCAAAAAGCACCCTTTACTTCCACCATCAAACAAAGAATCTTCCTGGCTTGACTGTTTGACAGTTTGTAATCCTTATTTCACACTATGACTAAATTTTTAAGTGTTTTCACTTCATCTTCATGTTTCCGAAAAATAAATGCTTGAATAAAAGTAAGATGCATATAATCTACAAAGCCAACATAATTTAATTTCTGTTGAATTCTATCGTATTTATTGACAATTCATTGTGTGCGAATGTCTACATCAGTTTCTCCAGGAGATACAAAAGATTAAAAAAAGAAAAAAGAAAAAAGACAATTTCATTGCTTCTGTCTTTGCCCATTACATGGTAATTAAAGAGGCTAATGAACAGGGAGGAGACGGATATGTGAATGTCTTGTGTAAGTTCATTTGGTGGTATTGGATATTTCCTATTTGTTATGGTTGCTATTACTTTCTTAGAGTCTTTTCCAAAATGTTTAACAAAGGTCTTTCTCTTGAATTAATGGTCTTCATCTTTCTCATTGCTGTAAGACACAGGCATATTTAAATGCTCCTGACAAACATATTACTTACAATCAAATATAAAAAATTATCTTTCTAGGGAAGAGAAGCTAGCATGTATAGACTGATAAATGAGAAACTATTTATATTACTATTCTGTTTTCTCTGCTTCCTCTGCCTTTTCAGCTGTACTGTTTTTTTAAATCCATAATATATTCAAAAGAAGCTTCTTAATGTTTTTTTTTTCTCTGTCTATGCCAACCATGGTTTTAGTAAACAGATACGTGATTCAGTTCATTGATTAATACATACAATTATTGTTGTGACAAATGAATCTTTTGGAAAACTAATAAGTTGGTTTAAGTACATGGGAATGAGCATCACTCTGACATAAAAGGTAAAGGTATAATGTCTCTCATACAGAAAAACGGTCCTATTAAAATATAGCATAAGAAATTTGGTTGATGGTATTGTAATATCATTTTGTGATGAGAGATGGTTGCTACACTTGTGGTGAGTACAGTATAATGTATAGACTTGTTGAATCAGTAGGTTGTACAATTGAAATTAATGTATCATTGTGTGTCAGCTATACTTCAATTAAAAAGCAACAACTTAAAAGTGTAGGTACAAGAAAGAGAAGAGAAGTGTATGGAGTATAGGACGAGAATGTCATCCCTCCTTTACCAATAAAAATAGGTTTTTCCTATTAAAGGATATTATATATTTTTTAAAAAGGACATTTGCTGAATATATATTATATACATATATATATATATAAAGTTATGTTTAGATTTCTTCACTCTATTTTCTAAGAAAGGCAATTTCTAAAGCAGTGAGTAATGCAAATTATGGGGATATTATGTTATCAAAACTAAAACTTGATAATCTCTCCATAAATATGATTATGAATTATTGTATTACTTAACTTAGTCATGATTTACCTCATTCTAAGACTCAGATAATTCTCATGAGTTTTTTTTGTAAGAACTGACATTAGTGATGGTTTGTAATAATAACAATTGACCAATATATTTTCTCATTGCTTGTACTGGAAGTCATTTTACAGATTAATAGAGAGATTTATGGAGTATAAACAGACTCTCTTGTATTTTTGGTGTCCTTCTTCAAGGACACATGTTCTTTAAGGAAATATTCTGTCTCGTTCTTTGAAACACATTACCATGAATTTTATTTTATTCCCTTTTGTTTCCTGCATCATTTTGGCATAGAGAGAACATGCACTTGAGAGGTCAGAGGACATGTTGTAACACTCACCCATCCTTGCATGTTCACCCATATCAATGGATATCTGCACATGTATGAGCACGGTGCACACACACAAAACACAAACACACACCACAAACCTGGAATTATAATACCAGTAATACTTGTATTACTTTTTCTATAAAATAAGTGGAATTTGGACAAAAGTCATGAATGCCTGTTTGCAAAGAAATACACGAGTAAAATTATATATACAAGAATCACTTCTCAAACACAAGTCATTACATAACCATGTAATGGTGTATGTCACATAATGTTGCTTGACAAATATAAGACCAAAAATTGTTCTAATAATGGCATTATTATTATCATGTACATTTCTGTATATTTCCTTTTGTTGATTGCTAAGCTGTTCTGCTGTCCAACTGTAACTGTGTCATAGCAGTCTCCACAGATGAAAAGATTTTCAGAAAAGCCTATTCCCTATCATATTAGGCCCTTCATATTAGCTGACCAACTATGTTTTTTTTCTCTGAATATAAGATCTCTTTCTCTCTCTTTGTGCTCCTTAAAAGTTGTAATAAAAACAGACAGACCCAAAATAGCATTCCCTGAAACCTAACTAAGACAGGGCTTAAGTACTATGTGTTCTCGTCCGTGTAAGATTTTCTCAGAACATGTTTCCTTATTATCTCAAAACGATTTAATTTTCTTTTATTCCTTTTTTTTCTTTTATTCCTAATTTTACAGAAATGCCCACTAATACTGAATCATAGATACAAATTTTTAAGTATCCCAGTTTTCTGGGATAATTATCCCAGTTTTCTCCAAATTTTACAACCATCACATTTCCTATTTTTTGAAACTCTATCCTTTCTTCTCTATAAAATTATTTTTAATGGCTGCCACATTTCATAACTTTGCTCTTATAAAAGGGTTTAGAAGAAAACAGGGAGGTGATACTGCAGACTCAAGCTCTATTCATTTTTAAGCCCTGCTGTTAATGCATTTTGTTAAAGGGCAGGTTGCAAATGTGAACCCAGTATATTAATGCAAAAACTATTCATTTGGCAAAACCATTCATGTGAAAAATGTGTAAGCAAATGATACCAAGTGAACCATTTACTCAGAAGGAAAAGCTGTCACTAATGCTTCACCTATCATCTTGTTTAAAGTTTCTGGCTTCAAATATATATTTATATTTTTCTCTAATAATGGAGTATCTCTTAACAGAGAGAGATGTGCCTAGTTTAAAGATGGGGTGGGAAGAGAGACTTGTTGACTCATGAATTCGAGAATACCACAAAGGCTTTTAAATCAAACAGCAATTACCTTCAGCCAACCACACCTCGACCTCAATTTTGCCTACCTTGGAGCAGTGGTATACTGGAGTCTGGATTCTGTATGGCAGGAGGATCAAGAATGGGAAGCTTTGTTGCATTTTCTGGAAATCAGTGGTTATAGGCAGTTCTGTGTGCTGTAAACAATCAGGATTTGTGGAAGTATCCATTAAAAATGAAATACTATGGAGATCATTGATTTAGAGAGAACCCGTGAAATCTTTTACAGGTTTCTATTTTCATCTTTTTGGGTTTTTACCCCCTTCTAAATTAATTATAGCATATTCTGATTAGATTGGGCTCTATCTTATTTGAAAGGTATTGTTTCTGAATGAGATCTTCACATATTTCTCACCTTCATATTTTTAATCTGATACATAAAAAGCACATATGTATACATTTGATTAGCATTATTTTAATAACTATTTATTGAGAAATAACTGTATGTCAGACACTGTGGCTGGTGCTGGTGACTAGTGATGACTTATATTTAGGGCCAGAAAGATACTAGAACCTGTAGGTTAAAAGGACCCTTAAACTCATTCAGTTGAAACGCTTCATTTTATCATCAGGAGGGTCCTTTTATCACTTAAGGGACCTCTGACAATAGAGATAAATTATTTTCCCTGTATTTAGAATGTGATACTTCTTTGTCCCTGAATTCATACAAAGCCATTAGCTAAAGATTCTAGTAATGATTGTTACACACAATCCTCTCCTTATCTTCATTTTTGAAAGAAATCATTGTAAAATCTGCAATACTTAGAATGAATTTTAAATTTAGTAGACCGATGGGAAAGTATATCTTTCTCTTTTGTTTGTTTTTAAGAAAATGATTCTATTAGAGGAGAGCACATCTGCTCTTGTCTTCCAACACACAACTGTCAAGTAGAAAGGTTTGACAACTGAGGATCAGAGAGACAGGTAATGAGCAAAATGCTTATGAAAATAGAAAAGTTCTTAAATTATGTAAATTCTTCAGGACTTTTTCCATTAACTCTATCTCTATCACACCAGCCTACCCACTTCCCAAAACTAATATACAAACAAAAGACATCAACAACCGTTATCTCTAATATTAATCTATCAAAGGTTAGGAAATAGTCTTAAATAATTCCCCTATATCTTGATTGCCCCTATCTACCCATATACTATTTCAAAGCAATAATATTTTGATTCTTGACACTGCATGCTATACATAAAAGTAAACTGAAAAATATACGAGTACATGGAAATTAATAAATATCTCCCTTATTTCTCATATGTGGACTAGTTAAATTCAACAGGATTTGTTTTATTTGTTTTGTTATATGATATATGATCTCCTCAGAATGTGTTTTATTACCTCAAAAACATTTAATTTTCTTTTATTCCCAATTATATGGAAATTTCCACTCATAGTGAATCACAGATAATTTTTAAAATTATCCTAGTTTTCCCCAAATTTTACAACTATCACACCTCCTAATATTTGAAACTCTATACTTTCTTCTCCTCAAAATTATTTTTAAGCCTGCCACAATTCCTAACTATAAGAATATATATATATATATATATATATATATATAATAATTATTATTATGTCCCTGAAAGTGAATAGTAATAACTATCATTAAGAATAATATTTATTTTTTAAATATTTATTTCAGAAGCTTTATAATTTCTGTATGTTATTTCATTTAATAAGAATCAATTAGAAATTTACTCCCATGTTATACATGAAGAAAAGGAATATATAAAAGGTTGATAACCTCTTCAAAAAAAAGGAAGTTATTCTAATATAAGACTTAGATCTGTGCTTCCTTATAGATGTATAAATATTTGACCAAATACTATATTATTCAGGGTAGAAAACACTCTTTCAGCCATATGAAAAAGGTTGTTGTAATCATTCTTAGCTACAAGCAATCATCACATACTTTTGAGGACAACAAAATAATTCAGAAAATTTTTTTAAAAACCTATGAAAATATTTCAAAATACATGTGTTCATGAAAAAAAATCGATATTCTCAGTTTCTCAAGAACAAGGATTGATTCTGATTTCTGGTATGAGGTGCTAAAAACCAACTGGTATGGGATTTACTGTAAAACAAGAGTCAGCAGAAAAATATGCAGATCATACATTGGTACTAGAGTGGGCACAGAAGCACAAAGACTCTGATGCAGGATGCACTCACACGCATTGAAGCGACTGGAAGTAAACACATCCCTGCGCCTCTCCGGGTTTTAAATGCAACCAGGAACTGTCTGTGTGGTTATCTACTGTACCTGCAGAGTACACGCGGAGAAGTCCAGCTTTTCCCGTCCTGGAAAACCAGAAGGAGGAGGCACATGAAACTATGACCATTGAAAAGATTAGAGGAATTTCAGAAAAATGAAAGGGGGGATTTCCAAACTAGGCCTTTCCACATTTAAACTGAGCCTTGAGTCATGGATTAAACCAGCTCAAAGAAACTGGATCTGACTTGAGACCAGAGATGCTGCTCGAGATAAAAGTCTGCAGTTTAAGCTTAGCCAAGTATTTCTCGCTAAAATTGAGGAAAGCACGCTGACTGAGAAAAGTAACACAACCCCCAATCCTTACAACTTAACCTTTTCTGTATCAAGAACATAGTCAAAATTAACTGAAATATTAACAAACAAAATATGTGGCATGTTCTGAAGAGCAAAGGTTGGAGTCCAAAACTGAGATAAACAAGATGTTGACACCAACAGTCAACCACCTTAAAGCACCTGTTGTGATTTCTTCTCTCAATCGAACATGGTTTCACTGAATGCAAATCTCAGCAAAGGACTCTCAAATTATAGCAGGAAAATGGAGGAGCTAAATGGACATTCCTGGACTAAAAGTTATTACTGATACAATAGCAAACAACAAAAAAGCTGGGCTGAATAAAAGATCGATGCTACCCTCTGGCTTTTATCCTTGCAAGAAAACTTGTTTTGGTCACATAACAATAAAATGCAAATGAAAAGGTGTTTCAGCATGCAGTGGGAAGTATACAGACAAGATCATGCTCAGTGATCTTCTGTCAAAAGAAAGCTAACATCAAAGTTTTCTCTTACTAATTTGAGTTTTGAAGATATCGAATAAAAGAGGCGTGCTCTTAGAAAGGGTGAAAAATGTTATTGAACAAGATTAAAGAGATAAGATGATAAAGCCGTTCAGTTCTCTTATTAGTTATATTTTAAAATTCAAGACTGAATGTGTATGTGTGAAGAATGTGCATTTATGAAAAAAATCAGAAAGCATCACAATATCAGAAATCAAGAGTGAGGCTAAATCAACTCACACATATAGGTACGCTTTAAAAATAAAAACAAAAAAGGATACATAGTTTATGAGAATGAATAATTCCTTTCAGGTGAGAAGGAGTGGGTATTTTTGGAGCCTGAAAATTTGTTGTCATCTTAGAGGATAATAAAATTAGTGTCAATATTCAAGACTAGAACTTAGTAATAAAGCTGCCATATGTAGAAGAATAGATTTATCTTTTCCATATTTTGAAAATTATAATTCTACTTTTGTGATTATTACCAATTGCATGATGACATATTTCTAGATATTTTGAAGTACCTGTAAGTATATCAATAGTATGGTTTTTTTAAGCAGTCCTTGGTTGAAAGATTATTGAATTTTTAGGTCCCTAGCATGAAGAAATGAAACTTTCCTGGATTTCTCAGTGCTCCTGTAAAAGTCCTGCTTGTCTGAGACTCTCCATGTCGCATGAGAATTGTATTTCTTGCCATCTGCCTACTTAATTATTCTGATGATTTGGTGGATAATAAAATCCCTTAC
This sequence comes from Panthera uncia, assembly GCF_023721935.1. Taxonomy (NCBI): domain Eukaryota; kingdom Metazoa; phylum Chordata; class Mammalia; order Carnivora; family Felidae; genus Panthera; species Panthera uncia. The sequence continues at coordinate 108,878,433 of NC_064811.1, read as the reverse complement.
CTCGCCAAGAATCCCAGGTGGTTATAGCTCACACTAGGTCTCAAAAATAACCCCTTAGGGCTAGGGACCCCAGAGAGGCAGCCCCCTAGGTGTTCACATGTCAAAATGGATGGAGTCTCAGAGCTTGGAGATCTCTCTAGATCTGAAGGAGAACTGGGGTATCTGGTCCTGTAGAGATTTTATTTACACACCAAAAACTTACTCAGACTACTGATGTTTCCAAGAGACCCATTGCCTTTCCCTGTATAAGCAAAGAAAAATCATTTTCCCTCAACACTCACCTATGGAATACTAGACAACTCATATAGGATATTTGGCATGGCTCTTTTTGTGTTACTAGGGCAAGGGGAATCAACATTATTATTTACTGTGAAGTAATTAATAATAAATCCATCTCTGAATCAGAACATCTTCTATGCATATTAAAATTAATGTGCATAAAATTAATAAATAATGTATATTAAAAGCCCAGTATTGTCAAAACGTCCACTAAAAACTCATAGCAGATTAACTTCCGTACCAAAATAACATGAAAGCACGCTATACAAACAGAATATTTTAAATTAACTTATGTTAATATAGAACTATATTAATAACATAAGAAACTTTATAATGAAATAAATCTATTACACTTTAATGAAATTAACATCATTAAAATATAACTTATTTTCAGCAGGTTAGGTGAAAACTGACATCACATTTTAATTTTAATTATGTTTCCTAAAATATAAAAATAATTATGATAGTTATAAATGTGTGTTGATGCCATTTTGTTAAAAATTACTTCATCTAGGGACACCTTGCTGGCTCAGTCCATAAAGCATGCAACTCTTGATCTCAGGGTCATGAGTGCAAGCCCTATGTTGGGCTAGAGTTTACATAAATAAAAAAAAAACATAAAATCTACTTTATCTTTTCAGAAGCATTACTACTGCAATAGTGGGTAACTTTTGACACTTACAATTGAGAATACAGGGTTTGGTTTCTGAAGGGTGAATTAGTTTTATTTGTTCACTTTCTCTCCACCTGCTTCTTTTCAACTCAGATATATTTTGGTTTTGTGGAAATTATTTTTTGTTTATTTAATGTGATTTAGCTATGACTTACTAAGAGTATACATATATGTATTCTTGGACATATGCTACGACTGGAAAGATCAACTTTTTATATTATCCTTAAGGCTTGTCCCAAGAGAAAAATATGTTTTGATTATAGTCAGGGCACTAGAATCCTCCTGGAACCTCTTCTTATTTATTCTATCTTTAGTTTGTCCTGCTCATCTTCAGAGAATCTTGCTATTTTTACTTAGCCTATTCTTATACATCCTTTTTCACTTCCAGAGTCCTTATTTAACTTTTTTTCCCCTCTAGATTTCTTTCCAGCCAGGAAAATTAAAATCCTGACATGACTAGGTTTTCTTGTACCCCATAAGACATGAGTTAGTACAGAAAAGCATCCGCATTTGAAGCCGTTTTCTTCTCATCCAGAAGTACCTCAGTGCTCTCTCAACCTATTTCTCTCCAACAATAGTAATGCAGGATGTTTTTCAGAATTCATCCTAATATCATTTTCTTCTGTACTGACTGCATGAACTGTAGAAAGTCACATTGCACCTACCAAGGCAAGGCTATTACTACACACTTCTACCAGCATTTTTTGTCTACTACTCTAGGGGGATATTGCTAGCATATTCTTTTCTTTTCTCTTTTCTTTTCTTTTCTCTTCTTTTCTTTTCTCTTCTTTTTTTTTCTTTTCTCTTTTCTATTCTTTTCTCTTTTCTCTTCTTTTCTTTTCTCTTCTTTTCTTTTTTTCTTTTCTCTTTTCTCTTCTTTTCTTTTCTCTTTTCTTTTTAACATAACTTAAATGATTTTGAATAGGAGAGAGTTTGTTATTTGATTTTATTTACGTTTGTTCTACATGAATGTCCCAGAGAGTTTTTTGGTTTGTTTTTGTTTTGTTTTTCTAACTTGAATTTGTCTTCTGTGGCTGAAACTTTTCAGCCTTTTCTTATTGTTATTCTTTTCCTTTACTTCTTCTTTTTCTTTGTTCAGGTTCAAGTCAATGCCCTCTATTTTCCCCTAACCCCTCACAGAACAACATAGATTAAGTCTGAGGATCTGTTCACTTGATGGTCTTACATCTATGAGGTTTGTGTCAATGGGCATGGGGGGGAAACTCTTCTAAGATTCTTAATCTGTCTTCTAGCCCTCATAAAACCATGGAAATACAATGCAAGTGTCAAAGAACTATCTTGTGTAGCAGTGGCTTTTATTTTCCAACTTTCCAGGTTTTACTCTTGTTTCTAGTTATCACTTTTTAATTTGGCCTGGCTGTGTCTCCTTTTTGTTTAGGTCTTGTTTTAATTTTGTTTGTTTGTTTTTAATTTCCCCTCTCTATTTTTCACTACTTTATTTTTTCAAAGAATTTTTTGTGTTGCGTATGCTTATGCAGCTGTTTTTCCAGGCGAAAGGCTTAGAATAACCTAGTCTCCTATCACACAAATAAGAAGAAATAAAAGCTAGCTATTTTCAATGTTAACTCTCAAAAGGCTGTAAAAACAATTGTGAATTACTATCGAGACACAGTCAGAGAGAGGAGGTACTTAGTATAAATTGTAGATCAGTCCATGTAAATAAATAAGGATAGAAATATTAAGGGGAAGAGTCTACACAATATGGAAGAGAAAATCAGAAATTTTAAAAGAAAGGAATAATAGATATGCCAGCTATTGAGCCAAAAGAATGGGGTGGCATAGGATAAATGAAGAGATGTGAACAACAGTATTAAATTCTAAAGGCATTTTATTATTTTCTCAATTAGTTTAGCACATATTTATTTCATTATTACTATGTTTCATGTTGTAACCAAAAAATACAGCAGATTCCCTAGTCTCAAAGGGTTTAAGGCTAATTGATGAAAGTAGAGAATTATACATGTAAATAGAATAAAGCATCATTATTTTTTTTGGAAAACATTTCTGCATAATAGAGGAAAATTACTGCTCATACTTTCTGGGGTTTGAGATTAGAAGAAGGGAAATAAATTTATGGAACAGCTAGGGGATCTAAAATTGGAACTATGTCAAGAGTGTTAAAGTTTAAGTAAATTTTATCAATTTAGTTTCAGAAAGTCAATGAAGACCTTTAAAGAGTTGTTTTTGACCATAAGACAGACTCCAAAAAGTGACTCAAATAGAGACCTAGAATAAAGAGGGCTTAAGCAAGCATTCTATTTCTGTGAAAATACAAAGTTTTCTCTTCCTGAATACTAATGTGACTGATTTTTTGACTGACTGGCTAATATAATCCCCTAATCAGTTACATCTACAGGCCTAGGCTGTGTATACATATCTGGAATTATGTCTATGAATCATCAAAATAGTGTGAAACACTTTTTTATCATTTTACATCACAAGCTTGGCATGTCTTATTAGCATATTCCTATGGGTAGTAAGAGAAGAAACAGACTGTGCTAAGAATGTATTTGAATGTAAGTGTTTGTGTCTGATATTATCTTATTGTACATAAAGCAATTAAAATATTTATGACACCTTATATATAATTTATTCAATGAAAGTCAGTGAAAAGTCTTCTGAGAAAACAAGGAGCCGTTAAAATGCCAGGATAGGAACAGTGGCATGATAGTGTCTTAGACTGTTGTAAGACCATGGCTTTGAGTCCTGAGTCTACTATTTATGAGCTTCATGACCTTGAGTATATGAGCTACATCATCATTTTATTTGCATGTGTTTGGAATAGAACAATGCAAGTTTACTTCTTTTTTTTTTTTAACGTTTATTTATTTTTGAGACAGAGAGAGACAGAGCATGAACAGGGGAGAGGCAGAGAGAGAGGGAGACACAGAATCTCAAACAGGCTCCAGGCTCTGAGCTGTCAGCACAGAGCCCAATGCGGGGCTCGAACTCATGGACCGCGAGATCGTGACCTGAGCCGAAGTCGGCCGCTTAACCGACTGAGCCACCCAGGCGCCCCAATGCAAGTTTACTTCTTGACATTGATGTAAGGATTTGAGGATGCTTTTGGTACCTTTTTTTTTTTTTTTTTAAATTTTGTGTGTTCTGCCTTGTTTTCTTTAGAAAATCTTGTTTTACGATGTGATACCCACCTATCTGATAGGAAGATTTACTGAGGACTCCAGAGTCAATCTGCACATGAAATACCAGTAAGGTTTGTTATTTTCATGGTAGGTATCTCAGAGTGTTGGAGAAAGTGCCTTAAAAATGGCACTATTATTACTGTAATCCACTGAACTCCCCTTATGTGGTCCCTATCTACTTACACAACAATATGGTAAGCAGGTGGTTCAGAAAGTTGTTATTTTGCCACGAGATCTTGTCAAATATTTCTAAATGTAAAAGGCTTTCTATTATTTTATTTTTAAGTTTTTATTTATCTATGTAATCTCTACATCCCACATGGGGGTCGAACTCACAACCCTGAGATCAAGAGTCACATGCTCCCCCGACTGAGCCAGCCAGGTGCCCCGACAAATTATCTTCTTAGTTCACTAACAAGTATCATGAAGAGGTACTATCTCTGTTCCATACTATCATTAAACTTTAGGTAGACAAGGGAACTTGGCACTCACTTCCTTTAAATTTAGCTTTTGTTAGTAAGTTGCTACTGGTTAAGTGTTCTAATCATCAGTTCTTCTTGCTTGTGGCTTCTCATACTGCCCTCAGAAGAGCCCTATGTTGCTGAGAGGTGACCTGGTATAACAGGAAAAATACGGTCATTTAAGTCAATATTTTTTGTTTCACTGTTGCGTTGCTGGTATCAGAGTTCAAATACATACACTAAAGAATTGTTATATAGTATATACTCAGTGACATAGTTATTACTAATACCTTTTTGTACCATGACAGAGATTTAAGAGCTTGATAATGCAGAACAAACGTGTTTAAAAGTGTGTCAAAATACCATGGGCAGCACAGAAAGTACACAGAAGCATGGTAGGCTATTTTACACTTCTAAGAAAACACAGTGACATTGTCCACTGTATGGATTTGAACTCAGGGTCACTCACAGTTTCAATATTAAATTGGACCATTACTTTCGATGATGTTTTATCTTTACAAAACTGAATTTCTAATGGTTGCCCAGTTTTTTGCACATTTTTCTTAAAAAAATACATGTTATTTTGTAAAGGCCTTATATTATTATCAGACAATATTTCAATGAACAATGCAAGGTGCTTGTATTTATTGTTAGTAGACACAAATTCACACTTTAACTCATCATCTTGATCCTTTCTTTTTTTAGATGATTTTCATTCAGATGTAGTTAAACTTATTCCTGTTTTTATGTTATACCACTGCTGAGAGGAGTACATACAAGTTGCAGAAAAATATGTTTTGTTTCTTGCAGGGGGGGGTGTTTGTTTATTTTCTTAGCATTACTGGCATTTTCTTTCAGAGTAGTATTTCTTCACAGACTCTTTTTAAGGAAATTATTTTTTTTAGACAAGGTATGTGCACAATTAACCTGGTACAGAATAATTATAATATATTATCACATTCTAAACATGAATAAAATATAAGCATGCTTTTGGTACCCTTTTTGTGTTTTGAGCGATCTACTGTGCTTCCTTTAGACAACCTTGCCTGCTTATGAGATACATGTGTGTGATACACAGACCCACTAAAGGCTTCAGAGTTAATCCACACATTAAACATTAGTAAAGTTTTCCTAGTAGGCATTATTTATTATTTTATATCAAGTGTATATTAATAAATGCTATGATATTTCCTTTTATAATACTATCAGTTATATGGCTAGACATCCTACTCTAGTAGACATTGCTAGAGCTCTTAGCAATATTCCCTTTGAGACTTCTAGTGAAAAATTATACACTCAGCTAGTAAAAAAAAAAAAACATAGGTTCATTCCATTAGGAAGTAACTCTAATATCTCAGATCATTATGACCCTATTTCTTTGCTCGGTTCTAGAAAGTTAAATGTTAAAGTCAAAGTCAACTTTTTCCAGATAAAGGTGGCATAGCATATTCTAAAAAAAATATTTTTCCTGCCACTTAAAGAGAAAAAGTCATTTTTTTGCTGCTTTTTGGCAAAACCTGAGTTATCTAGTTGCACGAAAATCTTTCAAAGTCTTCTTTGAATACTTTCTATAAGACAAAGCAACACATAGGTGAATTTCCTTCCAAAATTCAAAAGAGCCAGTATCTCCAAGTTGCCTGAGTAGCTATGCAAACAGGGTTTCTCCAGAAATATAAGTAATTTATGAGGTAAAGAAAGTATGTGATATGCCTTTAATACAAGCCACTAAATGAAACTTCTTCAGTACTGTCAATCAAATAAAACAGTCCTTGCAATTCATAATTAAAATTGCCTATTTTTTATAAAATGCAGTTTTCATAGCATTTATAATCAGCTGTAGTTCATTAACATGATGAAGCCGATGAGATCAATTTTAGCAAAATCACGTAAAATGTAAAGTATACATATGGATAGATCTTATTTGAGCTACTTCCTATGTTAAAAGCATTTAACATAGTCTATTAGACTTTGCAAAAAGGCCTGATATCATCAATATTGTATCAGGAACAAACAAATAATAGTAATTATCTAGTACATTAGATTATCTAAGCAAAATAATTCTATTTTTGCTATAACTATTGAAGACTTGATGTTTCCTTAATACCTAAGATATGAATTTGCTAGGGCTACCAAACAAAACAGCACAAACTGGGTGGCTTAAACAATAAGAATGTCTCACAGTTCTGAAGGATCTATTCTTGGCAGTGTTGGTTCCTCTGGAGGGCTGTGGGAGAGAATCTGTTCTAGGCTTTTCACCTAAATTCTGATGCTTTGCTGGCAATTCTTTGGCTTCTCTTAGTATGTAGAAACATTGTGTCAATCTCTGCTTTCTCCACATGGTATTCTCTGTTGTGTTCCTCTGTGTCGAAATATCCTCGTTTATCAGGCATTAGTCACTGGATGAGGGTCTACGCTAATGACCTCCTTTCAACTAAGTACATTTTGAGGATCCTATTTTCAAATACAATCGCATACTGAGTTACTAGTGGCACAAGTTTAACGTATGAATTGCTAGTGGTGGTGGAGAGACCCAATTCAACCTATAGTTATCTACTAACGTAATTTATGATTAAATATTTTTGTGTATGTGTGTGTGGGAAACCTCTCTGGTAGTCCACCTAAATTTTTTTCTGCTGTATATTTTTAATTTATTTCACTTGTTCCATTATATTTCTGTATTAATAATCTCTAGTTATAAGTCAATTTTGTAGTCTCCGTTATGATTTCTTCAGAACCAATCCATGTCAATTGTATGACATAATAATGTTTCCACGAGACATTTCAAAATATATATTTATTCAATCTACTAGGCACAATTGTAAGTTTTTAGAACTACAGATTTTGTGGGTATCTAATGTCAGAATGATAGACTCACACTGAAGAAAACTACACATTTTAGGGGCACGTGGGTGGCTCAGTTAAAGCGTCCAACAGGCTCAGGTCATGATCTTGCAGTTCGTGAGTTCGAGCCCCACATCTGGCTCTGCCCTAGTGATGCAGAGCCTGCTTGGGATTCTCTCTCTCCCTCTCTCTCTGCCCCTTCCCCACTTGCACTGTCTCTTTCTCCCTAAAAATAAATAAATAAACTTAAAAATATAAAAAAGAAAAGGAAAAGAGAAAAGGACATTTTACATACATAACCTAAAGATTATAAAGCATTTATATACGCATGATGGAGTCCTGTTTCCTAATATTCTGTTATCTGGTACTTTGGTATTCAATTCATAACCAAAAGTATTGCCTTTAATATTAAGGCATATAAACATATGAACATACTAACATTCAGTAGACATTGTTTATTATTTATAAATAATGTTTACTGAATGTTAATATGTTCAAGGGACAATATGTTCAAGGGACTTTTAACATAATTCATTTAATCCTCAAAATCCTGTAGAAGAAGGTATTCTACACCCCTTCATTAATCCTCTGCTTTGAATTTATAATATCTTTCTAGTTATTCAAAAAAAATTAAGGGGATATTACTCACTTATCCTTTGCAGGCTTCTCTTAGTCACATGCCACAATCCAGCTACGTTAGCTTTCACCTTATTCCCCAACTAAGCCTATGATTCCCTCTCTACAGGATATTCCATTGCCTACTCTTAACCTAATTTGCATAGGTACTTTAGTGCTCAGTTTGACACTTCCAAGCTGGGTTTAAGTCCTCCTCTGAGTGAGGTCCCATGCCCCCACCGTCATCTCTTATCACACCAGATTAACATTACATAGTTATTCATGTATTATCTGACCTTGACTGGGAATGCCAGAAATATAGTCTCCATAGGAATCTGTCTTGGAAACATCCCGTGTCCAGTATGGTTTTTGGCACCTAGCAGGTGTTCTGTAACTTTTTATTTAATACCTCAATTAATGCATATATAATTGAATGAGTGAATAAATTTGGAGTAAATAATCGTATCACTTAACTGTTGCTCTGATAGTGGAAAGAATAATCTTATAATTCTACTTATCACCTTTCATATGCTACATAATCACATATAATTCATTTTTTTTCCTTTGGACAGGGGAGAAGTATCAACATCCATATAACAAAACAAACTCCTTTACACAAATGGTTTTAGACAATTTTAGAAGCAAACTTACCAAATGTAATGATTGAAATGAACAATATTAACCATGTAATTGACCCTCACAAATATTCTTTAGATAATAGGGAATATAATATTTCCTCAATCCTATTCAAATTCCCAATATTAACTTCCTATTTTGAATGCATTTTTATTTTTTATTTTATTTTTTTAAGTTCATTTATTTATTTTGAGAGAGACAGAGACAGTGAGAATTGGGGAGAGGCAGAGAGAGAGAGCGAGAGAAAGAACCCCAATCGGGCTTCATGCTGCAAGCACATAGTGCAATGCAGTGCTTGAACCCACGAAACCATGAGTGAAATCATGACCTGAGCTGAAATCAAAAGTTGAATGTTTAACTGACTGAGCCACCCAGGTACCCCTTTAATACCAGTATATTAAATATTTGTTATATTTCTATCACCACATCTCTTATGCCCATCCTTGGTTGATCGTCATCTTATATCTCTATCACCAGGCAAATGCAGATCTACTTTTTTATTGTTATCAAATAAATTTACTATTTCAAACATTTTATATAAATGTTTCATTCAGCATGGTGCTTTTAAGATTCATATATGTTGTTCTGTTTATCAGTATATTCCTTTACGCCACGAACCAGTATTTCACTTTTTTATCTAATTCCCAGTTGAAAGGCATATGGGTTACTGTCAATCTGTGACTATTGTGAAAAAACAAAAAAGGTGCTAAAAACATTTATGTCTCTGTGTGGACATTGTTTTGTTTGTTTGTTTTGTTTTTTTCTTTTTTTTTTTCTTTTAGTAAATACCTAGGAATAAAATTGTTGGGCCATACGGTACATGTATAATCAAAGAGAAACGGACAGTAGACGGAAATGATTGTAATATTTATATGCCTACCAGCAGTGTGGTTCCATACCTTGGGCAACATTTGGTATTGCCAGGCTTTTTTTTTCTTTTTTCTTCCAAGATTGTATTTAAATTCAAGTTCGTTAACATACAGTGTAGTATTCATTTCAGGAGTAGAATTTAGTGATTCATTACTTACATATAACATCCTGTGCTCATCACAAGTGCCCTCCTTAATGCCCATCACCCATTTAACCCATCCCACAGCCACATCCCCTCCAGTCACCCTCAGTTATTCTCTTTAGTTGAGAGGCTCTTATAGCTTGCACCCCTTTGTTTTTATCTAATTATATTTTTCCTTCCCTTCCCCTGTGTTCATCTGTTTTGTTTCTTAAATACCACATATTTAAGAGTGAAATCACAAAGTATTTGTCTTTCTCTGACTGACTTATTTCACTTAGCATAATACACTATAGTTCTAGGACATCTGGGTGGCTCAGTCGGTTAAGCATCCCAGCCAGTCTTGATTTTGACTCAGGTTATGATCTCAAGGTTCGTGAGTTTGAGCCCCTTGTTGGGCTCTGCATGACAGCACAGAGCCTGCTTGGGATTGTTTCTCTCCCTCTCTTTCTGCCCCTCCACCCCCTTTCTTTCTCTCTCTCAAAAATGAATAAATAAAACATTACCAAAAATAAGGTTCTCTCTCTCTTCCTCGGCTCCTCTCCCCACCCCCCACTTGCACTCTTTCTCTCTGTATCTCTCTCTCAAAAAAACAAACAAAAACAAAAACACTCTAGTTCTATCCACATCATTGCTAATGGCAAGATTTCATTATTTTGATGACTGAGTAATATTCCAGTGTATTCATCAGTTGGTGGACATTTGCGTTCTTTCCATAATTAAGCTATTGTCGATAGTACTGCTATAAACATTGGGTGCATGTTCCCCTTTAAATCAGTATTTTTGTATCCTTTGGATAAATACCTACTAGTGTAATTGTTAGGTCATAGGGTAGTTCTATTTTTAACTTTTTGAAGAACCTCCATACTGTTTTCCAGAATGGCTGTGCCAGTTTGCATTCCCACAAACAGTGTAAGAAGAGTCCCCATTCTCTACATCAACACAACCCCTATCAAAATAACACCAGCATTTTTCACAGAGCTAGAACAAACAATTCTAAAATTTGTTAGAACCAGAAAAGACCCCAAATAACCAAAGTAATGTTGAAAAAAGAAAAACAAAGTGGAAGGCATTACAATTCCAGACTTTAAGCTGTATTACAAAGCTATAATAATCAAGACAGTATATTACTGGCATAAAAACAGACACATAGATCAATGGAACAGAATAGAGAACCCAGAAATGGACCCACAACTATATGGTCAACTGATGTTCGACGAAGCAAGAAAGAATATCCAATGAAAAAAAAAAGATAGTCTCTTTAACAAATGGCATTGTCAGGCTTTTATTTTATCATAACCATTCTACATAGTGCAGAGATCTCAATGTGTTATATGTAATGTGCATGTCCCTGATTTTTTTTATGAGACTATTGGCCATCTGAACACTTTTGTGAAGTATTTGCTCAAATATTTTGCCCATTTTTAAAAGTGATCTTTGTGGGTTGTAAGAGCTCTTTATTTTTTCTGGATAAAGCCTTTCAGATTTGTATAGTAAATATTTTTCCCTTTTCATTTTCTTTTTTTTGAATTTTTTAATGTTTATTTATTAATTTTGAGAAAGAGAGGGACCGAGTGCAAGCAAGGAAGGAGCAGAGAGAGAGGGAGACACAAAATATGAAACTGGCTCCAGGCTCTTAGTTATCAGCACAGAGCCCAACGCAGGGCTCAAACTCATGAACTGGACCATGAGATCATAAGCTGAGCTAAAGTATGATGCTTAACCAGATGAGCCACCCAGGTGCCCCTTCCTTCTCATTTTCTTAATGGTGTCTTTGGAAAGCAGATTATTTTTTTTTCCTCAAAGACTATCAATTCTTTATTGTTTGTACATTTTGTGTCTTATTTAAGAACACTTAATCTACTTCAAGGTCACAAATATTTTCTTAACTTTTCACTTCTACAATTTAAATGGTTTAGATTCTTATACCTAGTTCCATGATCCCCTTTCCTTCTCTTCTCTTCTCTTCTCTTCTCTTCTCTTCTCTTCTCTTCTCTCTTCTTTTCTTTTCCTTTTCTTTCTGTCTTTTTTCTTTTTAAAGTAGCTTCATGCCCAGAGTGGAGCCCAAAGTGGGGCTTGAATTCACGACCCTGAGATCAAGACGTCTAGCTGAGATCAAGAGAGACACTTAATTGACTAAGCCACCGAGGCACCCCCAATGACCCATTTTAAGGAGATTTTTATGTGTGGTGTGAATTCAAGGTCAAGGTTCACTTTTTGTTTTTCTTAATTTCCCCAGTGAATGAGCTTGGAACTTTTGTCAAATTTAATCAAACATATACATTTGAGTTTTGTCTTGGATTGTCTATGTTCCACAAATCCATATTTCTATCCTTATCTCTATACTGCATTATCTTGATTATTGTGGTTTTAGATTATACCTTGAAATTAGATAGTGAAAATTGTTAAATCTTGTTATTTCTACCAAAAAGCATTTTTAAATTTTGACTATGATTGACTTGTAGTCATATCAATTGGAGGAAAACTGGTTCCTGAATAATATTGAGTCTTCCAACCTATAAGCCGAGAATTTTTCTGTATTTATTTTGATCATTTAATTTTAGTTTTTCTCTGCAATTCTCTGTAACTCAGTTATCCCTGAGTATTTAATAGTACTTTTTTTTCTATTTTAAATAGTATTGTTTCTTTTAATTTCAACTTCTGTTTTTTATTAACATATAAAGATACAGTTAATTTTTGAATCTTGCTCCTGTATCCTGTAACATTGTTAAATTCACTTATTAGTTTTAGCAGAATTTTATATTTCGACCTGTATGTACGTGAGCATATTGCCTGAAATAAGATAAGTTTGTCTCTTTTTAATATGCAGGGTTTATTATTTGCTTTACCTAATTGTACAATACAGATCTCCTATCTACCACTGAATAGAAGTAGTGAAAACAGCTTGTGATTGTTCCTGCCCTTAAGGAAAAAGAAAACAGTCTTTAACTAGTAAGTACAATATTATCTGTAATTTTTTATGGATGCCTTTTATCAGGATGAGAAAATTACTTTCTGTCTTGAGTTTTCTCTTATTATTAGAAATGGATTTTGCATTTAGTCAAATACTTTATTCTTTCTCTAGTGCAATGATTTAAAAAATCTGTCTTTGCTTTTCCTGTCCTTATTGCAAATTACACTCATTTTCAAATGTTGATCAACTTTGCATTCCTTGAATTCCACTTGGTTCTGGTGCATTTACCTTAAATTCCACTTGGTTCTGGTGCATTTACCTTTTTACATCTGTTTGATTTGATTTGCTAATATTTACTAAAGATTATCTCATCTATATTTTAGAGGAGTGGTCTATAGTTTTGTTTTCTTGTAATGTTTGCCTCTAATGTTTTTTTAATGTTTTATTTATTTATTTTTGAAAGAGTGCATGAGCATGTGAGGGGTCAAGAGAGAGGGAATAGAGAATCCCAAGCAGCTGGCAGCTCAGAGTCCAATGAGGGGCTCGAATTCATGAGAACATGACCTAAGACAAAATCAAGAATCTGAAGCTTAACCAACTGAGCCACCCAGGGGCCTCTGTTTGTCTGTAATTTTAATATCAGGATAAGGGCCTCATAAAATAAGGTGTTCCACTTATGCATGTTTCTTCCATTCTATGTTGTAAAGGAGTTCATCTAGAATTGAAACTATTTATTTCAGTGAACAATTCAGACCTAGAATTTTCTTTGTGTGGAGTGTTGTTTTTCTTTTTACATTCTGATTAGAAACTGATATAGGCATATTGGGATTTTGTAATATCTTGTGAATCTGTTTTGATGACTGTGTCTTTCACGGAATTCACCCTTTTATATATGTAGTAAAATGGCTCTTATCATTCCTTTCCTTTTCTTTAATCTTTTAAAGACTGTCACATATTTAGTTATCCATATGCAGAAGCTGACCTTGAGTTTGGCAGTCAGGATGTTTATCAGGGGAAAACACCTGCAGAAGCAATGGAAGAGGCTGAAGTTGAATTGCTATCTCTATTCTGACATGGGTGTTCTTTGGTGGGACTACCTATGTGGTACAAAGATCGTCACATTTTACTCCAAATTCCATACATCTGTCCATTTGCCTCTACTCCAGAACTTCTTGACCCCGGTATCCCCATTTTTTGGCTTCTAGGCCTTCGACCATCCAAGTAGGCCATTTAACACAACACATGAATCCACAATTAATCTTGAATCACTTCCTGTTCTACATAAATGGGATGACTACATGTACCGCATGGAGCTTCACCACTGGGGAGATTCCCCTACCCTGGACTTTTCAAAGGTACCACCTGGCAGTGTCGAGATATAGCTGCTGTACATCTTCAGCCTACGTCCACATACACCATCTACCTTTCTTTAAACTATGCATAGTTTTTGTCCTTCTCTATCAATTTTTCAGAAACTTATCAACCATGTGTCCATTGCTGGGAACATTCCCCTCTATGGTTGCCACTGTGGTCCTGTCTCTTGGCCCCAGATTCTTTTTTATTTGAAGAAACTTTTATCCTCTCCTAGGTACCAGTGAACTTTCTTGTATTACTTAAGTGTGTGCATCATATGGTACCTGGTCAGCCCCAGGAGTATATCTGCCCTGAAACCCCTCACCCAAGGGAAGGGAACAAAGTCTTTGCCTTCAGCAGAGGGGTCCATGTAGCCCATCTTCTGCTTCAGCTATCTGGCGGGACTTCTCTGCCAGAGGAGACCCAAAGTGCTACCAGTATTGCTGAGTCTCCTCCTTTCTGTGCGTAAGGCATTACTCTAACCAGCACCTTGTGTGTTGAGTCCTTCTTGGTTACTCCAAACCCGTACACAATGCAACAAGTGCAGGCTATGGGCTCCTACTTCTGGTGGGTGACGTTGTTCTCATCTTTGCCACCTTCCATGCAGTGGAAAACCTCACTTGGGATTGGTAGGCAAATTCTCCTGCTCCACAGGTATATACCTAAAGGAGGACTCCTACTCTGCTGAAACATTAACAAATGGACAAGAGTTCTGGGAAATATGCTCATGCACCTTGATTTGTCATATGCTTACTTACAGATTTCAATGGCCAATGTGCTGTAGGGTTCTTCTGATTCTGCTTGATCTTACGATTTGTCAGCCAGGACAGGATCTAGTTCATGAGAGCTCCAGATGCATAGTGAGTGATTTGATGTTCACATTTAAATGTTTAATGTCTTCTAGGCCATGCTGGGAGTTACTTATTAAATAGTGCCTACTTCTGTGCTACAGATGGTCTGGACTTTATTCATATCCTCAAGGACCTATGTTTTGATTCTCCCCCTGGGGCCTACAATTGCTTACATCCAGCAGTTTTTCCAGTTACTGATACCTCTGGCTTTATACTCTACTGAGTCAGTATTCCCGGGCGGCACAGCTGCTTATATCACAGACTGAGCGCACTCTTCTGTTTCAGAAACCACTGGATGAGTTGTTTCACGAGCATATAAACTGGAGAAATATTTTCAAGTGTAGAATAAATTTCCTCTGGAACTCAAAAGTCCCGGTAGGTATTATACTTTCTTCTTTATAAATGAGAGAAACAAGATTTAATCATTTTGCCCCACTTGGAGCCATATCAATTCACCAAGAATATACTCTGCAAGATAGTGTGAACTATAAAGATTAAAAGACTGATGATTTGGCCAAACTTCTGAAGTCATATTATATTTATAGTCAAGATTATATTTTACTTATTCTTTTCCTGTTTTCACTTATGGAAAAAAATTGGATCCTATGTGTTGTGAGAAATAAGTGAATATTATCTCAAAAAGGTAAAGTCATTTTTTTAAATATAAAATTTATTGTCTAATTGGTTTCCATACAACACCCAGTGCTCATCCCAACAGGTGCCCTCCTCAATACCCATCATCGACCTTCCCCTCTCTCCCACCCCCCATCAACCCTCAGTTTGTTCTCATTTTTTTTTTAATTTTTTTTAACGTTTATTTATTTTTGAGACAGAGAGAGACACAGCATGAACGGGGGAGGGGCAGAGAGAGAGGGAGACACAGAATCGGAAGCAAGCTCCAGGCTCTGAGCCATCAGCCCAGAGCCCGACGCGGGGCTCGAACTCGCGGACCGCAAGATCGTGACCTGAGCTGAAGTCGGACGCTTAACCAACTGAGCCACCCAGGCGCCCATGTTCTCATTTTTTTAGAGTCTCTTATGCTTTGGCTGCCTCCATCTCTAACTTTTTTTTCCCTTCCCCTCCCCCATGGTCTTCTGTTACCCCAATGTTTACAGCAGCACTTTCAACAATAGCCAAATTATGGAAAGAGAATAAATGTCCATCAACTCCTGAATGGATAAAGAAATTATGGTTTATATACACAATGGAATACTACGTGGCAATGAGAAAGAATGAAATATGGCCTTTTGTAGCAACGTGGATGGAACTGAGAGTGTTATGCTAAGTGAAATAAGTCATACAGAGAAAGACAGATACCATGTGTTTTCACTCTTATGTGGATCCTGAGAAGGTAAAGTCATTTTAAGGTAAGCTACTTTTTAATACAGTGTCTCAATCATGGGTTTAATGTGCCTGTTTATGATCAAAAATATAGATTTTTTGCAATATATTTTGTTAACTCTAATCCAACATGATCATTAATTTTGAGCAAACAAATATTAAAATCAGAGCTTTAAGATACAAATGAACATACTTCATGTATCATAAAGATCTAAAGTGGTTCTATGTAAATTAAAGTTAGGCTGAAAATCGTCAGCATAAATAGGTGATTTCTCCAATTCAAAAGAGGTTATTTTGGTTCTGGTGGGGGAGTGTTACTGCCTATTCCCTTGTCCAGAGCTAACTGAACTCTGGAGAAGAAAATACAATTCATTCTTTGTGATCAGTGTGCTAAACAATATATCAGACTTGGTATAGTTGGCCTAGGGCACCGTTACTGAGGAAAAATCATAAATACCTGAAACTGTTCCTCTCTGCCTGGAGGTACTATACGGTTTGTTTTGAAATAATTATAGCACTGTGTGGTGTAACGAACAAGTAGCAACAACAACAACAAAAAAAACATATTCAAAAATCTTGCTTCAGCTCACTTTTCCTTAAGCTAGGAAAGAAAACGTAACATAAATGTCCTATAGGATTTTTGCTGCACAGATGTAACCATTAATTTAGAAGAGCCAGGCTATGACGTTAAAGCAGAAAGCTTCTTTCTTCTTTTGCCCAGTTATCTATTCAGACTCACTGCTTACTCTAAGATATTCAAAAGTTTTCAGTCTTTCGTAGTCACTAGAATCAATTGCAGATAGATGATAGATGATAGATAGATAGATAGATAGACAGATAATTACTATATAAAATGTCTAGGCATATGCAATTTTCCCAAATCATTTAAAATAAAGGCTTCTTGGGGCACCTGGGTGGCTCTGTTGGTTAAGCATCCAACTTCAGCTCAGGTCGTGATCTTAAGTCTCGTGATTTCGAGCCCCGCATTGGGCTCTGTGCTAATAGCTCAGAGCCTGGAGCCTGCTTCAGATTCTGTGTCTCCCTCTCTCTCTCTATCCCTCCCCTGCTCATGCTCTGTCTCTCTCTGTGTCAAAAATAAATAAACGTTAAAAAATTAAAATAAAATAATAAAAAAATAAAAGAAAAGAAAAGAAAAGAAAAGAAAAGAAAAGAAAAGAAAAGAAAAGAAAAGAAAAGAAAA
>NC_064811.1:108776291-108861085 GCF_023721935.1 Panthera uncia | reverse complement strand
AAGAAAAGAAAAGAAAAGAAAAGAAAAGAAAAGAAAAGAAAAGAAAATAACAGTCTACTTGGAGCACCTGGGTGGCTCAGTAGGTTAAGCATCCAACTTTGGATCAGGTCACGATCTCACAGTTTGTGAGTGCGAGCCCTGCATCAGGCTCTGTGCTGACAGCTCAGAGCCTGGAGCCTGCTTCAGATTTTGTGTCTCCCTCTCTCTCTGCTCCTCCCCTGCTCACTCTCTTTCTCTCTTTGTCAAAAATAAACATTAAAAAATTTTTAAAAAATAAAATAAAATAAGGTCTTTTTGGCTGTTACCAGTTGGCCGCCTTACAATGGGAAACAAAGGCATATCATCTTCATTATTACTCCTCATCCCTCTTTCCAGCAATGTAGCCAAAGATCCATTCCACAGGGATATTTCATCCACAGTTTGAGATATAGATGAATATATCTCCCATGACTGGTCACTTCTAATAGCTTCTTCACTCATTAGGCAAGTATTCTATAGGGGGGAAAAAGACTATTAGTAAAACTTGGGAAATGTGACCCAAAATATTCCTCTTTTGAAGGAATATTGTAATAATAAGAGTATGGGAAAATGTTAACTTCATTTAAATATGGATGTATCATTCTTTGTTAAGATTCGCATCTAATGGTCAATAATTTCTTATGGGAAAATATCCTTCTGATCTGAGTTTGACTTCTCTGTGTTCTTCACAAGTCTTTCCAGTTACATTCAGTGATAGATATATCTTTTTGCAATTGTTCTTGTACTAATTATCTACACTTCTTAATTAGGAATTAATTTAATACTATATTGTATGGTTCTTAATAGGCTTTTATTTTCTTTATTGCTCTTCAACTACTGGCCTATAAACGTCTTAAAAAATAGGTTTTCTCTTAAAGAAAGTGTCTTAAAATTAATTCATAACTCACTCTGTTAAAACTACATTTAATGTGTATTCCTCTTTAAATATTTTACTTTAATCTACATCATACATACAAAAGAGTGTATAACATTTATATATGTGCATTTTGAAAATTAATTTTAAAATTGACATTTGTTACCTATTTTACAGCTTGAGGGAAAAAAAAGTGACTTAAAAGTCTGTATCTTCTCTTCCTTGTTTATATCCTTTCCTCTCAGCTGACCCCCATATTCCAACGCTTGTACTATCTTTTCATTGTCTTTGGTTGTCTTATTAAATATCCCTTCATCCCATAATTTTTAGTTTCTGAAAATGGAGTCACAATCATGCAACTAATGATGTCAAAAAAGGATGGGGGCTCTTTACAGAAGACAAGCTATGAGAGGTCTCTGAATCACAGTCTGGCTTCTGTTACCTTGAGAGTCTATAGATTTTCTTCAATGGAAGTCAGAGTGAACATTGAATGAACATATGAGTGAACATGTGAGTGAACACTGGGAAATTTTCCAGTTTCTACTCTCTTGTTTTCATTTTCAATAGCTTTTCTACCTTTTCAGAATATTCCTTATAATGGGATGTTGTTCTTTAAAGGACATTTTATCTTCTCATAGCTCTGTTATATTAGTGAGCTATTTCTGCAGTTTTGACTCCCTATATAGTCTTGGTGTTTTCTAAATTGCTTCATCCCCATTTCTTTGGGTTTTAGTTTTTCTCCTTATAAGCTATTTCTCAAAAATATGGCAATATTATGAGTCTGTCTATGATTAAGAATGAAGCACTTGGTGTCTCAGTCGGTTAAGCGTCCGACGTTGATTTCAGTTCAGGTCATGATCTCATGGTTGATGAGTTTGAGACCTGCATCAGGCTCAGCGCTGACAGTGTGGAGCCTGCTTGGGATTTTGTCTCTTCTGTCTCTGCCTCTCCCCCACTCATGCACACGCACACACACACACACACACACACTCTCTCTCTCTCAAAATAAATAAACTTTTTTTAAAAAAGAATGAAGCACCAAAATCTTTATTCGTAAACCCCCAAATTTATATGTTGCACTTGTTAACTTTGAGTTTTACTGGAGAGTGATTTCAAAGGATTGCCTTTTGGGGTACATCAAGTTATGAAGTCAGTGTCCAAGTGTTTGTTCTTAAGTGTTTCAGAACAGACTCTTCAAGCCTCTTTCTCAAAGTGTTCTGGATACAAGATGGAAGAAGAGTGTTCAGATTTCTGCATTCCATAGCATTAATTCACAGTATATTGCACTAGTGTTTGATTGAATAACCAAGGCAGAGGAGTCTTGGGTGACATCTTTATAATCGTGCCTATGACAGATACCATCCCCTCGCCATCTGGAGGGGTCTCAGCAGCTGCCCTTCTGTATGTAATGCTTCTTTTCACTCTAAGACCAGACATTTGAAGCATCACTGTGGCTCCCAGACAGAAGTGCTCCCTTTCTTGGCACATTGCTGGAGGCAGATCCCTTCAAGTTGCTCTCTGACCCAAGGTGGATAGAAATGTAAAACTTTTAGCTGCTTCTGCCCTTGTACATCAATTAATCATCCTAAATTAAGTCTGGATTGTTGCCTATTACTGCACTCCACCACCTTCAGTATGTTATAGATCAGTGCTTCTCTTAAGCTGAAATTTCCATTACAAACATGAGTCAACTTGATTGACTTGCTTAATGGATTGGTCATGACTTTTTGATCCTGCAAATATCTTTTTTTTTATTTTTGGTGTGGCTGTCGTTACATATGTATGCTTTTTAAAAGCTCCAGAAATTTGGTATAGGGTTCGTTAAAGCAGTAAATACTGCATATACATTCTAGACATTGAAGTTCAATCCATAAAAAGCTACCAAAATTATAATATAATGGATTATGGAAATATTTCTCCATATATATTATGAAATCTATATATCTATATGTCTAGATATATAGATTTCATAATATATAGATACATAGAGAGATATAGATATAGATATAAATATAGATAGATAGGTTTCATAATATATATGGAGCATTTCCTAGTTTTATATTACCTTTAAATAACAAAACTATATTTATTTCATGAAATATGCCATGATTTACACCTTATGTTTTAAATTACTTTTTTATTTATGTTTTACACAGAGTAGTGATTAGCTCCATTTGACCATTTTACAAGACTCCAATATTCATTACATATACATGATGCATGCATTTGTGTTTGTGCATATGTGTGTGTGTATATATACATGTATATATATATATATACATGTATACATGTATATATACATATACACATGTATATATATACATATACATGTATACATATACATGTATATGTATATATACATGTATATATATACATATACATGTATATATACATATACATGTATATATACATACATATATATACATATACATATATATAACATATCATATATGTATGTATACATACATACATATATATACATATATACATGTATATACATATATGCATGTACATGTGTATATATATATACACACACACACACACACATATATAGCCATATATGTGGCTGTTCCTACAGCTTAACATATTTTTATGAGTATTTTTATGCATATACATGATGCATGCATTTGTGTTTGTGCATATATGTGTGTGTGTGTATGTATATATATGTATATGTATATATATATGTGTATATGTATATATGTATATACATACACACACACACATATAGCCATATATGTGGCTGTTCCCACAGCTTAACAGATTTTTATGAGTGTGTATATATGTGAGTCTAAACTGGTTTAGGGAGATTTGGACATAAAGTAGAGTCATTGATATTCATTCTCTGCTTCCAGTCCAGTCTAATTCAATGAAGACATCTGGTGTTTAACATTTGGCAGCTGCTCAAGAGGCTACGACATCTGAAATAGTTTGGCGGTCTGACTTCACTTTTCATTGAATCATTGACAGGTCATGATTAGCAGCCTATGTGGAACTTGGCAAACAGTAAGGGATGTTCCATGTTGGAATTCTTTTCTATCCACACACACTCTGTTTTTAATATCAGCAGTAAAGTATATTGGCAGGAAATTCTGTCTATGTCACCCTTTCCCGCTGTTCAAAAAATAGAAGATTTTAACTGCCAGTGCAGATTATATATTTCAAGATATTCAAGTATTTGACATATAAAAACTAATTATATAGTGCTAAGAATATATAAAATCACACGAGACATTTTAGAAATGATTAATAACATCATTTCTCTATTTTCATAAAAAAGAAAAAAATATTTTCCTAGACGAAACACCTACAATCTTAAGGCACTTAGTAAATATTTACTGCTGGTTGACTGGTTGTTAACGGTTAACTGGATTCAAATATTTTTCTATTTTCATAAAAGTAATTATACCCATTGTGCATGCAGTCAAAGCTTTAGTGGTGTAGTGGAACACTTCAAATGCTTTCCCTCCAGCTTTATTAAGATACAGCTGACATATAACAGTGTGCAGGTTAAAGGTGTGCAACATGATGAGTTGATACACTTACCTATTGCAAAATGATTACCACAGTAAGGTTAGTTGATATCTTTATCATCTCACCTAATTACCATTTTTTGTCTCTATGGTGAGACCATTTAGCATCTATGATCTCAGAGCAACTTTCAAATATGTAAGGCTGTATTACTGACTATAGTGGCCTTACGGTACACTGGATCCCCACAACTTACTCATCTCACAACTGGAAGTTTGTCCCTTTTAACCAAAATCTTCCTATTTCCCCTACCGCCCCCCGGCCCCCCAACCACCAGCAACCACCATTCTACTCTCTATTTCTAGGAGTTCAGCTTTTTAAAGATTCCACTCCTAAGTGAGGTCATGCAAATTTCACTTAGCATAATGCCCTCAAGGTCCATCCATGTTTCTGTGAAAGGCAGGATTTCCTTCCTTTATGGAAGAATAATATTCCTGTGTGTGTGTGTGTGTGTGTGTGTGTGTGTGTGCACGCATGTGTGTGTATGACATTTTCTTTATCTATTTTTTCTGTTGATGGACACTTAAATTGTTTTCATATCTTGGATACTGTGGCAAATGCTACAGTGAACACGAGGGTGCAGGATAAAAATAATTGCAAATATACATATATACATGCTGGAAAGTGTACGCAATACATATGGAAATCTAAGTTCAAAGCATATTTTTGTAAACTAGTGTCTGATCTAAAGGAAGATAACTATAGTGTTTCTGAGTTTTCTTTTTTTCAGAAACAATGTGAATTAAGCAATCTATACTATCATAAATATTTCTGTGAAATAATACTGCATTATACCTGGTACATAAATGTTTAGACCTACTTCTTGATCAAATAATTATTAACTTTATTAATAAATTAAATTAAATTAAATTAATGTTAAATTTTTATTGACTTTATGCTTTATGCTTTAAACTGCTGTTTTTTGCAGTTGATCCAAGAAATGGGGTGTTGGGCACTTTCCCTCAGAAAGCTAAATTCAAAATCAGTGGTCCCTGTGGTGGAAAATATTCTTTGCCAAGTAGTTTGAAAGACTGTCTCTTGGGACGCCCAGGTGGGGGCACCTGGGTGGCTTTGTTGGTTAAGCATCCTACTCTTGAATTCAGCTCAGGTCATGATCACATGGTCGTAGGTTGGTCATAAGGTTTAGCCCTGTGTCTGGCTCCACATTGGGCATGGAGCCTCCTTGAAATTCTCTGTCTCCTTCTCCCTCTGTCTCTCACCCACCCCTGCTTTCTCTCATTTTCAAAAAAAAAGAAAAAACACCGTTAATCCCAATGAGTTTGAGATAATAGATAATGGTAGCATTAAGCCATCATTAGCAAGACACTTAAAAATTGTGTCCAACATTATGAAGAACAAATGTCACAATCACTTTTCAACAAATCAGTGTATGTTAACACAGTATTCTGTAAAAATACCTTTACTGGTAAAGATATAGATAGTTCTTTTGAATTTTCTTATTTAAAAGTGAAATCCTAACACCCCATACCATCAAAGTAACACTTGTTCTTCTTGCCATGGTAAAATAGCTTGAATAAAACATACAAAACAATGTGAAGTTGAAATAAAGTGCATTCTGTTGTCAGAAATACTGTCAGAGGATGCTTGGAAAACACTGCTGAAGATCTGAAAACAAACATGCTTTATGACATTTCAAAGTAGGGGAAGATTGCTACAGAACTGGATGAAAATACAGAAGTCTCCACTGTGACTTATATTGTGGTTTTCACAAGATTCTCTTTCAAAAGTGAAATGTATGAAAAAGTTCTACTTTTGAACCAGTGAAGAAGATACACTGGCCAGATTTAATCTTTAATTAATATATTCTTAAAACCATATTTTATTTTTAAAAGTATATAATTTTAACCACTAATGGAATAGCCAGTTTGCTTAAAACTTCTGAGAAAAGTTTATGGAATTAGCAGAACACTTAAATTAATTGATTCTTCATGCAATAATTGACTTTCTGCCTTCTATGCACCCCCTTTCAAGGAACCATAAGCCTGGAGATACAGCAAAAACCAAGGGAGACAGAATGTCTTACCTTCACGGGACTTACTTTTGGTAACGGGAGATAGAGGATATGCCAAGTACAGAGTATGTCAAAGATTACATCAAGTATGTCGTATGTCAGAGATTACTGAACGCCATGGAGAAAACCAAGTGGTAACAAGGGACAGGGAGCCCCAGTGGGGATGAGGACGGATATATATGATTTTTTTAATAGTCGTTTTTAAATCCACTTTGAGAACGTGACACTTGAGCAAAGACCAAAAAGACGTGAGGAGACGAATCTAGCATACATGTCTCTTTTCCTGGAAAAAGGAACAGCAAGCTGTAGCCCTGAGGCTGTCCTGTGCGGAGCATGTTTGAATCACAGCAAAGAGACCAGTACAGCTTTAGAAAAACTGCTGGATAAAAAGAGACACCATGGGAGGGGTTGTAGGGATCCAGAATACGCAATGCCTTCAGACCCTTCAACAAGCTTTGATTTTATCTAACGCAGTCATTTGAAGGGTTCTTTTGAGCAGAAGAATTATCAGATTCAATATTTCAAAGGATCTTTATGGTGGTAAGAACAGATTTGGGATTTGGGGGTGGGGAAGATGGGAATAAAGAGACTGTTACAAATAATCCACTTAAGACATAAAGTTAGTTGGCCCACAGAAACAGTGGCTAAAACAGTAAAATTTTAGAGTACAAATATGTTTTTGCAGAATTTTCTTGCTGATTGCGGCTTATAAGACAATAAAAGGAGTCAAGAATGAATCTATGCAGGTTTCTTTTTTTGAAGAAGAATCTAGGCAAGCTACTGTAAGAAAGAAGCACCCAGACCGTTAATAAGTATAATGTGGTTAATTTTATAAAAAGAAAATTTTCAACATGTAAAATATTATCTACTTTTTTATAGAAATATGGAGTTTGTGCATATATATATTTTTAATTTTTTTAATGTTTATTTAATTCTGAGACAGAGACAGAGCATGAGTGGGGGAGGGGCAGAGAGAGAGAGGGAGACACAGAATCTGAAGCAGGATCCAGCCTCTGAGCTGTCAGCACAGAGCCCGACGCAGGGCTTGAACTCACAAACTGTGAGATCATGACCTGAGCCTAAGTCGGTCGCTCAACTGACTGAGCCACCCAGGCGCCCCTGTGCACATATTTTTTAACATTAAGTTTACTGGCTATATTACGGAAAACAAGAGAGGGGATCAAATGAAAATTAATTATGCACGTGTTGCATGTGTCTTTTAGAAAATGTCTTTCAGACAACAGATCCAAACATTTCTGAAAATATGTCCGTGATTTGTATACTACACAATTACTTCTGGAAAAAAAATCATACATTTAGTCTGCCCCTTCAAAGTTAAATGCTTTCAGAATTAATGAAAACACAACTGCCTTTGTCAAGGACATTTTAAAACTAGTGTTTCAAATAGTTCCACCATTATGTAACTTTGCTGTTGGAATCAATATTTCTATATCACCTATTAAAACTCTTCCTACATTAAGAAAAAAAAAAACATGAAGGGGTGCCTGGTTGGCTCAGTCGGTTTTGCTTCCGACTTCAGTCCAGGTCATGATTCCCCGCTTTGTGGGTTCGAGCCCCAAGTCAGGCTCTGTGCTGACAGCCCAGAGCCTGGAGCCTGCTTTGGATTTTGTGTCCCCCCGCTCTCTCTGCACCACCATTGCTTGTGCTCTGTCTCTCTCTGTTTTTCAAAAATGAATAAACATTAAATTTTTAAAATTTTTTAAAAGAAAAAAATGAAAATATATATGTATGTATATAAATGTGCACATATGTGTACCTATGAAATACATTTTCATTGATGTACGAGAACAAATTATTAGTATCACAGAATATAAAAATGCACTTGTGTAATTAGAAGAAAATTTTCACCTGTTTGATACAACTGGAAAATAAGATTCATGTGTTGTTTTTTTCTTAAACAGAACCAAGGATGTACCTTTTTAACTTAGAGGAGTACCTTTTTTTATGTGTGATAGACACTAAAATCAAAAATCAAATACCAAAATACAATGTTCAGCTCTCACTCTGCATGAAGATAGTATAAAAATCTGATGTGCCCCGGGGCCTGCACACTTCAAGGTGGCAACCTAGTCAGCATGTCTAATTGGTCCTGTGTCCAACTTTGAACTTAGGGAATTCCCACTGTCTACATGATGCTTCTAGAATATTGTCATGTTTGCCTTAAGGTCAAGTTCAAATAAGCTGCAGTCAGAACACCTGAAAGAACAAAGAGTTGAGATTTTTATAAGCTTTCTGTGCCTTCTTCCTAATAAATATTGTGATGTGTCAGAAAAAAATGCAGTGCTCTGTAACCAGACATTCATAATGTGGAATATCACATGATGTGAAATCAAGATTTAAAAAAGCAATAAATTACCAAGTTATTTGCTAATGTTAATAAATCAGACAAAAATCCAAATAGTGTATATGAGTGTGTTGCGCGTGTGCGTTTTGTTTCTGTTTATCATGACTATAAAGTATTATTACAGTAGCACATGCATATATATTTTGTTTACCATAAATGGACATATTGGAAATACACGAATTTTTAATGGTGGGATACATAATCAGTTTGAAGAGCACTAATCTAGGGGCGCCTGGGTGGCGCAGTCGGTTAAGCGTCCGACTTCAGCCAGGTCACGATCTCGCGGTCCGTGAGTTCGAGCCCCACGTCGGGCTCTGGGCTGATGGCTCGGAGCCTGGAGCCTGTTTCTGATTCTGTGTCTCCCTCTCTCTCTGCCCCTCCCCCGTTCATGCTCTGTCTCTCTCTGTCCCAAAAATAAATAAAAAACGTTGAAGAGCACTAATCTAGAGGCCCATGAAAATGAGTAAATATATTAGGGACACTGGCACAGGTGAGTTTGTGTGAGTGTTTGGTGCGACAATGTGTTGAGATGTTCAAAAGATGTTTTCTAAAATTATTTGTTAGATGCGCAAAGGAAACAAAACAAAAATTGTGGTTAGCAAAATTTAATTCTACAACCCCCAATTCCATGTGTATCAAGATTCTACTTTATGATTGGCATTGGCTTAAATGTTGTTTTGCCTCATAACCAAATGTTCTTAATCAGGTAGTAAACACTAATGTAATCTGTCTTTGCCTATGTGATTGCCCAGATTTCCACATCAGTCTTATTGTTAAATTCTAAGGTCTTTTCAATTTTGCTCACATTCCTTAAGTCTCATTCATATAACGGATTGTAATGCAGGGAAGAGGCAGTGACTATGGTATTAATAATAGTAATAACAGAAGCATTAAGAGAGCACGCTTCTGTGTGCCGCTATGTGTCTATCACTGTTTCAATGGTGCATATTGACTTCTTTCTTTCCACAACTCTTAAGTGAAGTGTAATTGTTATCCTATTTTAGAGGAAACTGAAGCACAGAGAAATCAATTTACTTGCCTAAAGTCACACTGCACAAAGGAGGAAGAGCCAATATTTGAACTCAGGAATGCTGTTAAGTATACATTTCTGTGTATATTTCACTTTGCAAAAATCTGTATTTCCCCTGTGAGTTTTTATGCCTCCTACAATACCTTAAATATCTCGGATACAAATATTTCTTTTCAATGTGTCTAGGTTAGGTTTTCATAATTTTCTTTAATTTTGTTTTGCTTTAATACTTTAAATTCTCAAGATGTATTCAATTTCCACTTGCAATTTTGATGAGGTGTAACCATAGCCTTGAGGTATTCCTTCTTTCCCCCCCTGTTGTTTCCAAGTTTAACTACTCTAGAAGTACCGATGTTGGCTTTGAGCTGTGCTTCCATGGTGCTAATGACTGGTATAATTGCTTTTTAAAGAAACATCGCTACTGGAAGAGTACCTTAGAGATAGAATTTGCAGAATGAGAAGGTTGGTGAATGGCTATTATGCACAAACTCATTTCCCAAAACCTCAAGCTTTGATCTAATATTAATCCCTAAAGCTAATTGTCCTGATGGATATTTTTAGTAGAGGTTAAGGATTCCTTCAGTAACTTTTATTGAAAAGTAGATACTATGCTTTTAGTCAGCTACACCAAGTCATTCAATTAAAATAATGGCATTCTGTGTTTTATCTATATCGACTATACTCAACAAAAATGCATATACAAATTATTAAATTTTATTTCTTAAAAGAATCAAAGTCCATCCACATCCAAAAGTAATTTCCTAAATCATTGACAGCAGAAATGTAGGTGTTTTCTCCATGACTCCAAAGAAAGGCATTGCATAATGATAAGATTAATGTATATTAATAAATTTCTATTTATTTATATAAGTATAAATTTCTATTCAGAAACAAAAATGTCTTTGTATTTCCAAAAGTACCCCGCCTTGTATTTTCTGGGCTATATAAATCTGTCTGAGAGGACCAGATTCATTAATAATATATATTGATTATGTTATAACACATCTTGTTCATGCAGGACCAGGTGTACTTTGCAAAAAGTAATGTGCTAGGAATTATGTCCAGATGCCAACCAGACACTTTATTATTCTAACACAACATGATTAACTTATTGATATAATTTTCCCAAAATTCTAACACAAGTGTGGCCAGCTCCATTCTAGCACTATTTTCACAGATTCTTAAATTTGAATACAGTGGGAATATTTTTTTTTCCATGAGCTAGGCAATAGCAGTAATGACTTCTGACATCACAATACTGCTGTATGGATTAATGTTTTCAAGTATATTTGTTTCTGTCAGATTGCTAATGAATTCAAGGTTGCGGGACCCTCTTTTGAACTGTATTCTGTACTTCTTTTTGGTTCTATAACTTCTTTAATACTATGAAAATAACATGTATGTTTACTGAACATACAAATAGTACAAATGTATCTTCTCTGTCTACTGTGGGGAAAAAAACTCTACAAATAGAACTGTTTCTTTAAGATAAATACACAGGCTTCCAAATATTAAGTTACAATATATTTGAATAATTTCTTATCCTGTTTCCTATTAAATACCATTATGTAACAAATCTTATCTCTATACCTTTATACACTTCAGTAAGTATATTTATACAATAAAATGTTAGAAAGCAAGTTTCTAAAATCAAGAATTTTGGAAATTTTATTTGCACATCTGGCCAAATTGCCCTCCAAATCTTTGACCAATTCATAACCATATAGGTGAGAATATTACATTTATTGATATTTTGATTTTCTCTATAATGAGTGTATAAGCCCATTTTCATATATTTCTAAGCAATTTGTATTTCTGAAAGTTCATATATTTTGCTATTTTTTTTTCTATTTGGCTTTTAGTATTTCCATCTAGTTCTTAGAACATGTGGAAGACAATTAGCCTTGTGTGTAATAACATAATATATCTTTAAATTGTATGACTTTCTTTTTAACTGTAGGTGACTTACAGCAAAATTTTTACTGCTGTGTGTTATGTTTTATATTATGTTTTCTGAGGTTGTGCCTGCCTAGTAATGGTTTCCTCACTCTTTTAATTAAAATCTCACACCTTCTTATAATGAGGTTATTATTTTCTTTTAATATTTAAATTTTCAGAAAAATCAACTATCCATGTGTTAACAAAATGGCTAGTCTCTTATAATTACAAAATACACTGAATGTTTTATCTCATATTAAATCATTATAATGTTAGCATTTATTTAACATGTTCTATAATATTACATTGATCTGTTAATGAATTATTATGTCTAAATCCATAGTATATTTCAGTATCTTGTAATATGACTAATTCATCTAGGATCATCATTTCAGAAATTCCTGCCAACTGTTGAATGCTTAACTTCCATATGAATATTCATACTATATAACTCCCTTTTCTTTACCATAAATATATATTCTGTAAAATAAATAAATAAAATCCTACAATCACATCCTTTTTTTCCTGATTGGGATAACCTTCCATTTAACATTGTATATTTAGTGAGAGAAAAAGAGAGAGGAAGAAATGATATAGCAAATTCACTATTTTGATTTTCTCTGTAAGATATGTTTTTGATTTTTTTTTTCATTTCTTCAACATTACTTGTAGTCATCTCAGAAGATGTATTGCATATTTATACATATAAGACCACTTCTTGATATATTTTGCTTTTTCTTCATATTTTGTTTTTAAGTGGCCAAAGGAACCAGAGCCTCCATCACTGGTCCCAGGTAATTAGGGCAAATTTACTAAGCTCTGCCTTAGAATTTGAAACTTGGTGCAATAAGAACAATACTGCTAAGATGTCTGTGAAGGAGTGACTTCAGAGTTAATGCCCAGCATGTTGGTTGGTATCTTGTAGCAGTGGGCGTGTCTTATGGCAGGCTATCTACTTTCTGGCTCTCCAAAGTCGCTGGCACTGCTTCTTGGTCCTCCAAAATAGCTTAGTTCCTTCCTGTTATCCAAGCTTGGCAGTTCAGTCTCCTGTCAAGACACGAGCACTTCCTGTAACCTCTCCTTTTTTGGCTTGTGATGGTCAATGGCAGTTCCTGCAACCATCTATCTGCCTTTGTGCCAGAAATTCTAGGCCTCAGGGATAGATAAGGGAAAGAGAATAGTGAATGGTGTCCTCTGAATGGTGACCAGTCAGAAAAGTATGCTCCAAGGGGCTATATATCATCAGGGACCTGAGAGAATGTGAGAGATCTAGGCATGAAATATGGAAGAGAGCCACCTGGCCAGCTGAGAGGCAAGCTCTTTGCAGGATGAGATTTAGGCTTTCAGGTTATAATGTGGAATTTGAGCCAGAAATAACTATATGGAGCTGTTCCTCCATGGAAAAAAGTGCTGTTGCATATTAACCAAGATCTAGAAATAGAATGGCGCCTTTCAAGATGGATACTCAGGCTGTTGGGGAAAAAATGTTTTTATGAGTGCAATTCTAGGCCCTGCACATTTAGTATCTTTTCAACCTAAGAAAATGAATGGTTCCAGAAGATTATAAGCTGAATCTACTACCAGACCACTCAAGGTTCTTTATTTTAATCGGTAAACAGGCAAAATGGGATGATATTTTGGTGGAAATGAGAGTTCCTGATAATCAAGTAGATAAATCTGGGTACTGTGGAGGGAGCCCTCCTAGTATCAATATGTCCACTAATAACTATTAAGGTGACACAAGGATACTCCAAAGAGGCATTACCATCAACAGCACACATCCTCAGAAATAAAAGTGTGGCTCAGTCTAATGGATGAAGAGCTTTTACCAGTCATTACAAGTTTGCACACTAAATGAATGGGAAGTAGAAGAAGATAATCCTAAAGATAAATTTGCCATTTACCAGTTGCAGAATAAGATTTTATTTAGTGTGATTTCAACTTTTATTTCTCTTTATTCCCTCTCTCTGACAACTGTATATTGAAAGTGGCTGTAGTGGTTAACGTTGACATTGGACCATTTGTGGAACACTGAGAGGAACATAACAAAATTAGAAGTGCAGTAGATTGACCCCAGAGATGATGGTCCTGGGCCACATGTAACAATGAAGGGATTTAGGGTTTTACTCCTTTGGGAAAGTGGGGACCCCCTTGTTTTTTGTTTGCTTGCTTTTTCCTTTTTTATGTTTCATTAAAAATGGAACACTGCATTTTGTAAGCAGAAAAAATTTTGCCAGTGTTACTATAGAAAGAAGAATGAGTGTCTTTGTTAGGAAACCAACAGCGTTCTCAGTATGTTTTGGCTCTTCATCATCCAACTTCTACTTTCTAATTTGTGGAGGTGACCAGTTGCATATAGCCTGGTGTGAGGCATTGCTCTACCTTTCGTTATGGAAGAAGAGTATCCTGGATATTTCTCTTTCAGCTTCCCAGAAAAGGGAGCACCTGCACCTTGTCCAAACATACACTGTTGCCTTATATTTTACACTTGTGTTAGCAATGCAGCTGGAAAAAGACAGTGAAAATTTGCTTTTGCACTTGCTGCAGTAAAGGTATCCAGAGGCAGCAACCACCTTATCCAACCGAAGCAGCTGCGATGTCTAGTGCTGGCCTCGATGCCCTTTCCTGAGTATTTATACTAAAGATCCCATGTGCATTTTATTCTCTGTTCCAACAGGACTGTCTTCATTTCTGAATTTTTGCCTAGGCAAAAACTTCCAACCTTAAAGAAAATCGATAAGACCCTGGCATCGGTCCAATGAATTTCCTTTCTATTTAACTTTGACAGAATACATTTATCTCCCTTGAAACCGAGATCCCTGAGTACTCTGGTATTTAAGAAAAAAAAAACCTAAAGTTATTCTCATGTGGTACTATGTATTATATCTGAATTTCTTCTTTTTTTCTTTTTGAACCTTTAAGTTGCCCTTTTAAAAGAGGTATATTTTTTCCATTCAAAGATCTAATTGCTAATTTTATATGTAGAATCTAATTATTTATTTATTCCTTTTGTTTATTTTGTCTACTTCTTTTTGTAACAAATCACCACAAAAAATCATCTTATTATTTTAAATTTTCAAGCGTATTTTCTGAAGGGTTTTAGGTATACGATAATATTGTCTAAAACAATGATAATTAGGGAGTGCCTGGGCGTTTCAGTCAGTTAAGCATCCAACTTTTGATTTTCGTTCTGGTCATGACCCCAGGATCCTGGGATTAAGCCCTGCGTGGAGCCCTGTGTGGAGAGCTGCACTGAGGGTGGATCCCACTTGAGATTCTCTCTCTCTCTCTATCTCTCTCCCTCTGTCTCTCTCCCTCACTCGTGGTGTCTCTCTCTCTCTAAAATAAACAAACACAATAATAATTTTGCTTTTTTCTTTGATGTTAATTAACTAGTTAGCACTTTTCAGTTAGTACCTTTTTTTCTTTGACTAATTGACTAGTTAGTACTTTTTAGTACTTTTTTTCTTTGACTAGATAGTACTTCTAGAATATTGTGAATATTAATGTTTGTAATGAACACCCTTATATTCTTAAAATTTATGCTTATGAAGATTCAACATTATGCATGATACTGGCTTTTACCTTATGATATATATTTTAATTTACATTGAGAAATAATATTTCCTTCCTATTTTATTAAGGGTTTTTATCAGAAATGCACGTTGTATTTTATCAAATGACTTTTTGGCATTTGTTGAGGTGATCATATTTTTTTTATCTCCATTGACTTTCTAACATGGTGAATTATACTAAAGATGTTCTGACAATGAGCTACTATTCAATTCCTGGAATGAATTTCATTTGATTCCATTAATTATTATTCATAATATGTAGCTGTCACTTATTTGATTATATTTTATTTGAATCATTAATTATTAGTCATAATATGTAGCTGTCACTTATTTGATTATATTTTATTTCAAAGTATTTTGCAATCTTAATATATGAGACTGAATAGTGATTTATATTTTATTGTGTGATTTTGTTGTGAGTTGCTATCAAACTGGCTCTCTATGTTCCTGAAAAATATAAGTATAAATGCTCTTAAATCCCTTGAGGGTTTACTAGAATTTGTTTGTGAATTATTTTGGAGTGGTTGTGTGTGTTGTGTGTATGTGTACATGTATGAGTAGAGGGCAAGAAATAGTTGATCAAAAGCATGTAACAGCTTGAGGTCACTTTCTTGATTCCTCCAAATGCTATTTCTATGGCGTCTGGTTTGAATAATTGAAATTATATATTTTTTATAAAACATCATTTTAACTAGATTTCCAAATCAGTTTGAACAAAACAGCCAAATATTCTCCTATATTTTTTTTAAATTTCACATATGTATGCCATTAATTTTTCCATTTTCATTCTTATTTTTACAAAGTAGTTTCATATTAATGTGTCTTGATTAATTTATCTGACAGCTCCTGTTTTGTTGATATTCTTCTAAAAACACACTCAAATTTAATTATTTTTGGATGTTTTACTTAATTCTGCTTCTTTTACATTTTTCCTGCTTTTTTATTTATCTATTTGATTTTTCTAATTTTTGCAAAACATGATTAAAAGTATTCATTTTATTTCTCCTTGTTCTGTATTATGTATTAAAAGTAGGCTTTTTTGGGGGGCACCTGGGTGGCTCAGTCGGTTAAGCATCCAACTCTTGGTTTTGGCTTAGATCTTGATCTCACGGTTTGTGAGTTTGAGCCCCATAGCAGGCTCCATGCTTAATAAGCTTGGGATTCTCTCTCCCTCTTTCTCTGGCCTCTCCCACTTGTACTCTTTTTCCCTCTCAAAATAAATAAACATATTTTTTAAAATTAGGTGTTTTTTGTTAGTCGTTGTTTTAGAGTTCTTCAGAGAAAGAGAACCAATATATAATATATATTATATAAAATAATGTATATAATATATAATAATTACATATATCATGTATATAAAATAAGGAGTTGGCTCACACAATTATGGGCACTGGCAGGTCCAAATCTGAAGGATAGAGAATGGCTGGCA
This sequence comes from Panthera uncia, assembly GCF_023721935.1. NCBI lineage: Eukaryota > Metazoa > Chordata > Mammalia > Carnivora > Felidae > Panthera > Panthera uncia. The sequence continues at coordinate 108,844,293 of NC_064811.1, read as the reverse complement.
GGCTGCAAACCTTCATAAATGGCTGAAATTCTTGTTGTATAATGTGAGAAACAAAGTCAGAAATACTTCCATATTAATATCCTATCACATGCATTTTATATATGTATTATATTAAATATGACTGAATACATAATGAAATTTAAGTGTTATTTTATAGTTACATTTATAAATATATATTATACTTACACCTGTATGTTTTACCTATTCACTTTCTAATATTATTACACCTCATGAGGGGGTAAGGAAATTAGCACATTTATAATGCTTGCTATATATTTTTCTCTGAATAATCATTTCTATTAATAATTTTAGAAACTACACAGCTAGTAATGGTTGAATAATTGATTTGTGCTCATTAAGTATTGGTATTTGAAATTATGCTAAAGATGATGAGTAAAACTGAAATTTCACTTCCTCATACCTTCTCTCCTCAGTGGTTTATTAATCTTAGTCATTTTTGTTATCTCTACTCTGTTGAGGTTCATTTTATTTAAAATATATTTCATGGAGTGATTTCCAAATAATAGTGAATGCTCAGCACTGTTACTTTCCTAAGTATCTCATTTTTTTTCTCTTGGTTGTTGGACTTGGTCACCATTTTTTTTTCTTTAAAAAACAAAAACAAAGAAGATTTTAATATATTTACCAACATATTAAATATATTTACCAATACTATTACCACAATTTTCCTAGTAATTTCTTTCTTTGTGGTTTTGAAGAATTTCACTGCCACTGAGTCTTCTAACAGTGACTTCTCATCCTAATTCCTCCTTGTTATAACACACACACACACATACACACACACACACAATCATACACATATCATCATAAGTGACTTGATTTTTTTCTTATAGCTCCATGAATAGTCATTTGTGTAAGTCACAATGCCTCACATGTACAAGTCTTTCTGCCAGTTGTTCTATTATTTTTTCCTTATCTTCATAAATACAAATTACACGTGTTTGTGGCTTTCCTTTCTTATATATCTAATATTTTATTTTATAACTATAAGCTTTGTGCCCTTTCCTATACCATTTTACTTTTATTTATTTATTTTTTTTTTCAACTTTTTTTTTTTTTTTTTTTTTTTTTTTTTTTTTTTTTTTTTTTTTTTGGGACAGAGAGAAACAGAGCATGAACAGGGGAGGGGCAGAGAGAGAGGGAGATACAGAATCCGAAGCAGGCTTCAGGCTCTAAGCCATCAGCCCAGAGCCCCACACGGGGCTCGAACTCACGGACCGCGAGATTGTGACCTGAGCTGAAGTGGGACGCTCAACCGACTGAGCCACCCAGGCACCCCACCATTTTACTTTTAAAAAGCTTACTCTCGGGATGCCTGGAACTCTCAGTCTGTTAAGCATCTGACTTAGGCTCAGGTCATGATCTCATGGTTCAGTTCGCGAGTTCTAACCCCACATTGGGGTCTGTGCTGACAGCTCAGAGCCTGAAGCTTGCTTCGGATTCTGTCTGTCTCTCTCTCTCTCTCTCTCTCTCTGTCCCTCCCTTGCTTGTGCTGTCTCTCTCTCTTTCTCAAAAATAAATAAAGATTAAAAAAAATTAAAGCTTATTCTCTATGTTCTTGCTCCATCTTTTTAATAAGAAGATATTCTCCTTTCTGGTGCTTCAAATATTGCTTTTATTGATGCACCCAAGTTTTGTTTTTTTGTTTTTTTGTTTTTGCTTTTGTTTTTGTGTTTATTTATTTATTTTTTTTTGTTACCATCCTGTGCTATATTGGCTTACAGTTCTTCTCATATTTTATCATTTATTTTAGCTTTTCACCTTTTATTTGAGCTCTTGTTTCTACCTTTAAGTTTTTACATCATTTTACACTGTGCATTTTCTGTGCCGTTTGCTTCTTACTGTATGTTCTCATATTATGTAGGCATAGGTTCTTATATGCTTTATTCACTCATCTTTAGGAGTTACTTGAAGACTTGATTTGGGGCTTGGAGTGGGAGTACAGTAAAGGAGCAAACTTGTGATCTGAGATGCTAGGAACACTGAATATAACTAATATTCTCAGAACTTTTATTTATTTACTTTTTCAAAACTCTGTTTCTTGCTATGCAATCTGTCCCAGTAGTACATCTGTGATCATAGCTCTCAGTGTTTGATATATGCTCTATCAGAAAAATCGACAGAGCTCTGCAGGTCCCGTGTTTTCTGTCTCATTTCTGTTTTTGCTGTTGAGTGGCAATTTAGCTTTATTTATTTCTTCTTCTTCAGCTGGCTGTAATTGGAAGCTGCTGTTCTCTTCTCCACACTGTCACCTGCCACACTGAGAGCTTGCATTGTTGTCAAGAGGCTGTGCTGTATGCGTCTTCACTGAGTTCAACCAACTCTTTCCCAAACGTCACCTTTAAAAATGAAGGCCGGCAGCATGGAGTTGTGGAAAATTCTGCATCTGTCCGAGACCTTTAGATGCTTGCTTCTCTGCTCAGCATCATCTCTGACTGGATCCGTGTATCCTCAAATTAACTTTGTATAATGATTCAGGGCTGCTGTAGATCCTTATTTTGTTCATAGATATTTTTCTCTGCTTTTCGTTCTGTCTGTTTTTAAAAAATACACCATATAATATGCCAATGGGTGCAATTTTTTTCATACAGTAAACATTATAATTAGACCTCATTTTATAGAGATTATTTTTGTGACAGAGTGTAGACAAGTTTAGAATGGGAGAAAATAAAAAAGAAAATTTAATGCTCAAAATTTAAAGCTCACTAATAAAATATGAGTCACATTTTTGGAAGAGAGAGATTATGATCTGTAAACACAGGTTTCATAAGGGCAAAGGTTTTATCTTTCCTACTTACTGTTTTAGACCAAACACCAAAAAATAGAAACACTTCAGTAAAGTTATTCTAAATGAATGAATGCATTTATTTTCTTTTTTTCAAATATAAGTTAGAATTCTTTCACATTTTCAGAAATTAATCAATACAAAGTATGCAATTAATTAGGTAACAACGTCATAATTTCATACGACCCTCAAAGACTTTCTAGAAAAGCTATACATAGTAAATAATCAGTTTCTAATGGAGACAATACACTTACCCAATATCCATTAAGCTCTGGAGTTTTGAGTCCTTTTAGCACTGTCCTTAATGCTTTCTTGGAAATAACCAGAGTTTTGTTCGGGGAAGGATGTTGTATCCTTGATTTGTGGTCACTTTTTAAAAATGTTTGTTTATTTATTTATTTTGAGGGAGTGTTGCAGAGAGAAATGAAGAGAGAAAATCTCAAGGAGACTCCATGCTCAACACGGAGCCTGACTCAGGGCTTGATCTCATGACAGCGGGATCACAACATGAGTCGATATCAAGAATTGGACACTTATGGGGTGCCTGGGTGGCTCAGTCAGTTAAGCGTCTGACTTCGGTTCAGGTCATGATCTCACAGTTGGTGGGTGCAAGCCCTGCATTGCGCTCTGTGCTGACAGCTCAGAGAGAGCTGTCTCTCTCTCAAAAATAAACAAACATTTAAAAAAAAAAGAATTGGACACTTAAATGACTGAGCCCCCCAGGTGCCCCTGTGGTCAGTTATTTTTTAATCTGCTATCCCAAACCACCGTCTGTAATTTTAATTAGCTTCTTAAAGTCAGCTTTAGTTTCCCTTTAAAAAAAATGATTTGGGGTATACAAAGTCACCAGCTTCCAATAGTATTAGAGTCTGAATTAAGTTCTTGTTTTCTGTTGACCATTCATCATACATCTTGCACCAGTGATACATCAAAATATACTTTAAAACTCAGGTTCAAGTATCCCCACTCACCACTGTAATAATTTGGGAAGAATATATATTAGATACTTTTTACAAATACGTAGAGATATAGGTGTTCAAACAAATATATATATATATATATATTTTTTTTTTTTTAATTGAGAAAGAAATTCCTTAGATTTCTGACCTTACATACAAACTTACCTACAGGACTGGTTTCCTCTGAGGCTTTTTTCCTTGGCCTGCAGATGGCCACACTTTTGCTACCTCTTCACGCGGTTGTCCTTCTGCACATATGCGCTCCTGATGTCTCGCTGCATGTCTTCATCTCCTCTCTTTAGGAGCACCAAGCATACTGAATTAGCATCCCCCCACCCACCATGGCCTTGCTTTAACCTACTACATCTTTGAAGGCCTTATTCCCAAATACAATCACATCTGAAGTACTGGGTGTTGGAGCTTCAACATATGAGTTTGGCAACAGTACGTGACAGTGTGTAAGATGTTATTCTAAGAGATGTCCTGAAAATCAGCATCCGTGGAAGAGAGGAGAAGGAGCAGGACTGGGCAGAGAAAGAATGTGAGTTGCTGCATTGCAGGCCTGAATGGTAGCCTTGGACTAGCCAGGAGGAGCTTTAAGGCATTTATGGTTCACCCATCAGAGCTGTTGTGTGTTGGGTCAAAGCGTCCATGCTTTATAATCTGATTTGATCAATCTTGAGTTGTGTGGACCTCAAGAATCATGTTTTTTATTTGTAGTTGAGACATTTTCTCATGGGGCTGAGAGCAGGAGGCTGTCTGCTGACACCGCCTCCAGCAACTGAGGCACCAGGTCCTAACTGAAAGCAAATTGTGGCGTGTCACCATGTTCATAACAGTACTTTTTTCTGCTAGTCTCCTTCCCGTTCAAGTTTAAGCAGATTCCATTTACAAGTGCAGTTTCCCAGAGAGAATCCAATGTATCAAAACCTTGATTTTAAAGTTTCAAAAATACTTAAGTTTCTTGTTTTTAACTGGTGAAGAGGAAAGCAAAAATATTTCAGGTTGTTAATAACATAATGGAGATGTAATTTATTGCAATAATTAGTCTAAAAAGTGCATTAATATTATTTACAAAGACATTTCTAGAATATCAGTAGTTTTTGTACTAGAGAGAATCAAAATCAAGATTTGATTAAAAAACAGTTATTTCATTAGGTAATCAGCAAAGCTAGAGGTAAAGAATATCCTGCCATTACGTATTACTCACAAATTCTGAAATAAAGCCTCAAATAGCATGAAGAATTTGTTTTCATATCACCTTAAATCATTTCTTATTATCTCTTGGCAATTTTTATAAGACCAATCAGCTCTGAGTTCTCAATTCTGAAAACAGCAGGGACTTTGCTTGGAATTCCCAGCACATAATTAATGGGTCAGTTACAAACACAAAGCAGACTCAGTTTGTATTATCTACAGACAGTTTGGAATGGCAGGTGTTTTACTACTTCCTTACATCTCTAATCATTCTTGGCTTGATGCTTTAATGCCTGAAACTACGTATAATGACAATTCCTGTTGTGAAAATGCCATAGAAACATTAGAAGGCGAAGGCATATTTGCAGAGACAACGGAAAATAGTGGGGGAAAGTCAGTCTATTTCTAACTAATTAGCCTAGACTGTGATTTTGTAGTAGGATGAACACAATGGGAAGTTCTGAGGAGAAATTTATTTTCTTATCCTGTAATTAATAGAGAAAAGAGTTAAATTGCCTCTTTCAATGTCAGATTTCCAATGAAGTATATTTAGAATAAAGAAGGATAAGGCAACATGTTCCGTTTCATTACAATAAAATCAAATACTCAATAGTGGTGAATTTGATCAGTGTGCTCATGAGTAGATGTGCTGTGTCCTGTCATGCATTCAGACTCCTCAAGCTATTTGTCCCTTCATATGATTTATTCAGTTTCTTTCTTTTTAAGCTTAGTCTGTCAATTATTAAATGACATCACTTCTTAACCTCCTTTTTCGAAATATATTGTTGGAAAGATTGCTCTATTATCTCCCCCCAAATAAATGCTAATTAGAGAAGATGATCATAAGATTATAGATATATGCATGCATATAAGGAGTTAGTAAAATTTAACATTTATTGTCACATAATTTTTATAATGCTTAGCTGTAATACAACATAGCAGATATACAACACAGCAGTACATGACCCGTTGTTTCTGTTCATTGTGGGCCAGTTAAGATACAAAAGTTAATACACAAATTATAATTTGACAGAGTTCATAAGTAGCACTAAGACATCCTTCCACTTTAAACCAGAGGTAGTAAAATGCACCATTTATATAAAAGTGAAAAGTGTTCTCAATACCAAGAAGAAACTGAGCATAGAAATTTGATCCTGATTAAGTAAATTATCCTCTACCAACAGAACTTTCAAATAAAAACACAAACTCTGTGTAAATGTGTTCTTACTGGTTCCATTATAATATTTTTCTATGCTCTATTTTCTGTGCTCTATTTCCTCAATGGCATTTTGTCCAGAAATGTGAAAAAAATCCAAATCCAGTTAGTTTCTACTGTATGTACTACAGAAGCTTAATACAAAATCATCTCATTTGCTCAATCTTTCCATGAAATTACAAATATTGAAAACTATACTATTTTGATTAAATGTTCTACATATTGTCTTGGGAATTTACATTTTACTAGCTGAGCAAAGAGAAGTGAGAGACAGAAAAATAGAACATGTAACCAAATGATCAAAACTATAGATTTGAGCAATAATAAAGAGCTATAGCTTCAGGTGTATCTTAGATGTTAAACTTGACTGAAGGAATAACTCCCCTTTGCTTTCCCACTTGGTTGCCCGAGACACTAATTCTCAGCTCCGAAGATTATCTCACACTCCAGTGGCTTTGGTGCCTTAGTATAATCATCTGCTGTGAACTTTTCTGCACTTCACAGATACGCTGTAGGGAACAGAGCAGTCGTAAAAGATAAAAAGCTATAAAAGGCTAGAGCTGGCTTCATCATAATAGCTACTATTTAGATTTCAAACAAACTCCCACAAATTTTCCTTTAAGCAGAATTCAAAAAGAATGAAAATTTGCAGTCTAAGGATTCCCCATCCCTGCCCCAACTCTGTTCTCTCAAGATAAGTTCACTAGTTCTTGGGTGGGTAAATGTGTCGAATGGCTTCTTGCTTCTTCAATGTTGGCAAATGTGGTTTAATCAAAATGTGATAAAGCATCTTGAAATTTATATTTAAAAAGAACATGCACTAATTCCCCAAAAAACATTCTAAATTAAACTCAGTGAAGAGTTTCAAACAAATATATCACTATTATTCCCACATAACTTTATAGTTCACCAATAATCAGATTCTTAAATGGATTTTATTTTAACTCATTATTTATTTAGTATTTATTTATTTATTTATTTTATTTATATATAATGGTGGGGGAGACAGATCATGAATGGGGAAGGTGCAGAGAAAGAAGGAGGGAGAGAAAGAATCCCAACCCCTTGGGGCTTGATCTCGCGTCCATGACATCATGAACGGAGCCACAATCAAGAGTCAGATGCTTAACTGACTGAGTCATCCAGGCATTCCAAATTCTTCAATGCATTTTAAGCAAAATCATGTTCTTAAGTATTTATGTAAAACATCATAGGTTTCAAAGATTAGTTCACACCTGCTGGTAATGACAATAAATGTGTTGGTTTTCACTCTTTCTTGAGCACTTTAATGACTTTAAGATAAACACCAACTATTCATATTAATAAGCATGCAAAACAAAAGATTTATACTATTAAATTATGCAATTAGAGACATTTCAGGAGAATCACCTGCAGAATTATTAAGAGTGACTAAAAGTGCAGTAAGCGGTGCCTGGGTGGCTCAGTTGGTTAAGCATCTGACTTTAGCTCGGGTCATGAACTCATGTTCATGGGTTCGAGCCCCACATTGGGGTCTGTGCTGACAGCTCAGATCCAGGAGCCTGCTTCGGATTCTGTGTCTCCCTCTCTCTCTGCCCCTCCCCAGCTCACGTTCTCTTTCTCTCTCTCAAAATTAAATAAAAACATTTAAAAAAATTTTTAAGTGCAGTAATGTGTTCTATCAGAGCTTCTATGTGTATGCAATACATAATTAAAGCAAAGAGTAAACCATTATAAGAAACAAGAATCCCTTGCTCCCTTTTTAAAAAAAAGGGAAAAGAAAAAAGAATCCCTTTATCAATAATATACTTTTATATCTAAGAAATGTATTAACCTATTTGAAGTAAAGTTTAAAATTTGACCAAAAGGAATAATAGAATGCTGAAATAAATGGAGATCTACTGCTTTGCTGAAAACAAGTATTTAATATTATGTGTTCCCCCAAATTATATATCATCATAATTAAAACTCCCAAATTGTTTCCATAAAACTTTAAAAGTTGATTCTAAATGGTTTTTAGAATCATCTTGGATTTTAGAATCATCTTAACAATATCCACAAACATATTTAAAATGCACTTTTGTGTGTATAATAAAAAGATGGGACCTAATTTATGAATAACAAATTGATGCATTATTTTCCACTAAATGGCAAGGTAAACCTGTTTTTGCACCTTCTCTTTTTTTCCCCAAAGGTCTATTTGTGCATGCATTAAACAATTTTGTCATGTTTTAATGCTTATGATTTCATGCTATACAATTTTTGCCTTGTCAATTAAGTCCCTTTTCATTGTATTCTTTTTCAATATGTTTGTGACAGTTTTGAGAAACGCTTGTCAGACATTTTGTAGAATATCCTTGGTTGAGGCTTGTCTCATGTGTTTTGTGATTAGGCTAAGGTATGGGTTTTGGAGAGGACCGCAGAGGTAAAGGGCCATTCTCATCACATTATCTTTATGGTAAATGCCAACAGCAGGATTATTACTGTTTATGTTGACCTTGATCACTATTATTTTTGTCAAGTTTCTTCTGCTGTAAAGTTAGTCCTTTTCATCTTTAGGAGAAAGACACTGTGCACAGCCTACATTTCATAGATGGAAAGTATTGCTCCTTCGTTTTGAGAGGGCACTGTCTATATAAATTATTAGGATATTTTCTTCTGTATGAGAGATTTGGCCATCCTATTATTTTTTTCAATCATTTACTTATACCAGTAAGATATTATTTATGTTATTTCTCAAATTCTTTCAACATTGAGAAAATGTTTCATTTGGTTCCTGTGTCCTTTGACGTACTCCCATTATTGTAAGTTTGATGTGTTTGGGGCACTTTCTCACTATCTGACTCAACTTATATGTTCCTTTTCCCATCCCTAGAATCAGACATTTCTCCAAGAAATTCTGGGTTTTTTTTTGTTTTTTGGTTGTTTTTTTGTTTTTTTTTTTTTTTAAAATAGTATTAGAAATCAAGACCTGGCCTCAAGAACTAGTTGCTTTGAAGGTGTTCTGTTTGCAGGTCTTCTCGGCTCAGAAAGCAAACGACCATACTAGTTCATGTATGTATATATACCCATAAATATTTCTATACCTGTAAATGTTAAGTCACTAGAAGTTTGTACTAATGCCTTCATCTGTAAGCTAGTACCACATGGGTTACTCTAGCTTTCCTGAATCTTGTCAATAGCATCCCACCTCAGCAGTGAGCACCTCTAGTCCCATTCATATGTCACTGTTTTCTTAATTGCTCAACTCCAGAATATATGTTTTCAGAATTGTTACATTCATGGGAAACAACTTTATCAACAACAGGACAATATTTATGTACCTGTTTCCTTTAGTCATACAATACCCACTCATTTCCAGATTCTTAATTCAGCACCTTTTCTCCCACCCATTTCAATTAGGCTATTTTATATATATGCAATGCAATCAGATCATTTTGTCACAGTTTTTATTCCATCCCAGAATATCCTGGCTTCTTAAAAAATTTTACAAAGATTTGTATAATTTAAAGTGCCCTCTTGGTGCTGTACAGTTAATGGGTTTGACAGACTTTAGAATTATGTACAATAATCACACAGAATTCCTTAACTACCATAAACTATCCCCTGTGCTTCACCTTCTGACTCCCTGGCAATTACAGATCAATTTATCATCTCTATAAATTTGCCTTTCAAACTGTCATATCAAGGGAATTATATAGAGTATGTAGCCTTTTTCAGACGGTCTTCTTTAAATTGTCAATACGCAATTAAAACTCATCCATTTCTTTTTATGGCTTCAAAGTTCATGTCTTTTTATTGTTAGTTAATATGTCATTGAAAAGATGTACCACAGTCTGTTAATCAATTTTCTTGTGTTTGAGTTGAAGTGTTTGTATATTACGGTATACAAGTTCTTTATCAGATATATTATTTTAAATATTGAACCAGTGGAAACACAGAGGTATCCACATGGCCTTGAGAAGAGAGTGTCTTGCAACTCTTGTTACTGTGGGGCAGATTCTTCCCTGTGCCCAGATAAAATTTAGGGTGCAGTCGCCCACCCACCCAGGTGGAAGCCGTGACCAAAGTTGTGTGCCACACAACCACTGGCTTCCATTTGGACTACCCAATATATATCTGGGTGGTGTGACCAGTCAGCACCAAACCACTTGCTATACCTTAATATGATAGCATGACTACACAGTTGCAGTGATATCCATCCCATATTTCTGGTGCACCCAGTTTGGTTTTGTTTAGAGTGATTTTTCTGTTCCAAACTTGGGGGCCCTGGGTGTCCAAATGTCCATAACCCATGGTGAGCCAAATAAACCCATCCCAAATCTGAGGATAGCCACCCATGACTCTCATGGTGATATTTCTTGGACCTTTCTGATCAACAATTTGGTGGGCTACCTGTGTAGTTTGACACAAAAACAATACCGATGCCGAATGTTATTAACATTGCATGTCACAGGTCAGGTTTCTGGACCAATTTTGGTAACATCAGATGAATTTTATGAGTGTTAGTCATAGCTTGACCCTCCTTAATGTATTCTTTGGGGGCCTTCCAGTCCTTTCCCTGGAGTGCTGACACCCACCTTGGCCATCCTGATGAGCTACCGAGTGGCAGCTGCCTATTTGCCCAACAGTTGGATTGATTCCTTTGTCGGGCATAATAGTGAGACTACTGCAGGAATGTATTTCCATCAGGTGTACATCTCATGACCCTACCCTAGAGGAGCAACAGAAATCTAAAGCCAAAAGACATATATTTAGTAGGACTTGTATGGGTAGGTCTTCCCCTTCAATGAAAACTACACATAATGGTCTGATATTAAGACCATCCATGGTTGGATATTAATGTGGCTGCAGCTTTAGGAATCTGAACAAGTTGTGCATAATGTACATGTTTGCCGGGGGAGGCAGCATCGGCATCACTGCCAGACCAGGACCCCCGCCTTCCCTCTTTCATGTGTTTGGGTTCCATTTCAAGTATAAGGCATTACAACCAGTCCAGCCTGCAGTAAGACAATGGGATCCCAGTGGAGATTGTGTGCTTCCTGCTCACCTAGGGGTGCAGAATAATTCACCCATCCCAGCAGGACGTCCCTTTGCAAATTCCGATAGAAAGCTCCTTTCCCAGGCAGGATGGGGCTTGGTACTCTCAGCAGAATAGCACGTTGATCCAGTGAGTGTCGAGGCAATGACTGTTTCCTCTGACTTTCATACTTTCACAGTATTGGGTGACTTTGCAGGAGTCCCCAGTATGGCATGCAGGGCAACATCCCTACGGGTTGGTCATTTAAATATATTAAAGCCGGGGACAGTCCATCTGGACAAGGTGATTTTTTCTGTTAGTAATTTAATGTGTTTTAATATTCTGATTCCTTTCTACCAACTCTGCTGCTCAGGTTATAGGAGAGATGGAAACTCCATTCACGTCATTTTCTTTTGCTCCATCTTGCACATCATGACTTTTGCACTGTGACTCCTGATTACTGTGCAGTTGATGAAGTGATTGTTACTCAGCTTCTCTAATTCCCCAGTCGTGGCAGGCTGGTTCATACAGTGATGGGAAAGTTTGAGTTAGGCCATTTGCAGTGCCCACATAAACCAAGGCATATTTAGAACACTCACTTGGAGGGAGGGGCCAATATATTCAATTTGCTAATCCCTTACTGGTGGAGAACTTTGGTGGATGGCCCAGACTCATTTGGCAGCTGCCTTGGATGTTGTTTTAAACACACAGGACATGTTACTGCATTAAACATGCCACTGTATTTCAAGGGCAATCAGCATCCTTGGCAATACACCATCTCACCTGGGCACTGCAAGGACCACTCTGTCTATGCACCAATCGGCTGTATCTGCTGAAGGGTCAGTTGTTGGGGCTCATTCCCAAGCTAAGACATTGATTTCTTGATTTTCAGTGGGTATCAATGCCCTATATGTTGGGCATGAAAACAGTGAGGGATGCCTTGAGTTCTGAATTGATATATGATTGATATCCAGAACGTTTGACTGAACGAAGAATTGAGTATAATGCCTCTTAAAAGCTCTAGAGATTACTTCCACAAAATGCTTTAAAATGGAATTGTTAAATATAATTCTGTTTTTTTAACAATTTCAAAAGAGATACTAATTGTGATTTTACATGTCAATTATTATAGGATGAAGAATGAAAACTGGCATATTGAATACTTAGCATATGCTCACAAATAAAAAAAAAAGTGCTGCTAGGAATCAGTCCTACTTTCAAAACTCTGCAACACTCTTTTCTAGAGCATAAAATCTAAAATTGGACAAGAGGTCTCTATGCAAATAATAATAAAGAGCAGAGTATGAGCAATTATATGAGAAGCACACAGTATAGGGAATTCAGTCTATGAACAGGTAGCATCTAAGCAGAGAGTTAAGGAGAAGCCTTTGAGGTTACTGAGACTAAAAAATTAGAATTGATTGATGAGAGGATATTGTATTTCATGAAAGTAAAACACAGGAGGATACAGTCAAGCATCTTGTGAGATAAGGTAGACTTGATTTTGATAATTTCAAAATGCAAAAGTAAAAAACACAAGCAGACTGAACCAAAGAGTTTTAAAGTATGTTTTAACTGAGTGAATCAAAGTTCACAATTTTCATGAAAAATAAATAACAAAAAAAAATCATAAAAGTTTCAAAACAGCCCACAATGATATCTTCTGCACTTGAAAAGGATTATAAAACTGATTTTTTTATTTATCATAAACACCCCAAGAGCCCACACTTCATTTTATGTCTGATTACAATAATATCTGCATGTATAATTCTCCATTGGCAGTAACAGATTGGTTTCAGAGAGCAAGAAATTAACAGCAAACAAAGAAAACACATTCAAATCCCTTGCTACTGAAATCAATAAACTGACCAATTTTAAAGCTGAGCTGTTTTATTATGTAGTAATGAAGTTTATTTAGATTTTTGGCAACCACATTATAGCTCAGGGATTTATCAACCACTCTAAAACAAGAACATTTACATACTTCTTTAACTAACACAATTAGTCTTCAGACAAAAATATCCATTTTTTCCTTTGAATATTTAGTTTTTAAATCTTAAGTCTGTTCACTCTTCTCAGCCTTACTGAGTAATTAGAACTTTTATTTTAGTGTTCAATAGGAGAAAAAAAATATTAGCAACTTTTTTCTTCTAGTATACATTTTCTTAAAAAAATAACATCATTAAATGTCTGGATTCATTTCTAATAAATCAACTAAACTGAATTTTAATTTATTAGCATCACAAGCACACATTATTTCCAAGAGCTAGAAATCAGAGAAATAATGATTGTACAGTTTAAAACATAAGCAAGAGTCCCTATCCCTGCTGATACTGTAAGACCGTCATATATCTGTTATTCCATTCTATCATGATTTTATAGTGGATAATTAGGGATTTATGAAGATACAAAGTCCAAAATTATTTTTAAAGTAATATTATCAAAAAGAAAATTTAATCATTCAAGCTGGACCACTAAATATGTATGTATTGCATAGTACTAAGTACATAATTAAGTATGTAGCTACTGCCTGGGGGATCTGATTTCTATCATTGAAGTTTTATTGACGCTTCTTATCATGTATCTGGAAAGATGAAAAGTTGTTCCTACCTAGTCAGCCATGCCAATAGACCATAATTATGCCGTTTTCTCTCCTCTTTCAGCGTCATTGTCCTGGCTTAACATTTTGCAACACTTAGCTTTGCTGTTGTCATGTATTTTAATTTTTTGTCATGTATTTTACTTTTCAACTGTTTCTTATCTAGTTTTCCACCTGGTGGCCAGGCAGAGAATTTTGTGTTAACGCCTAAATTGAAGATGAGCCCATCATCTACCAGTTTTGATCAAACAAGTATCTTTGTTACCAAGCTTTCAGGGAATCTATAATGACCCAGACATTTGTTGGAACTTATTGATTTTTAATGATAATCCTTTGATATAAAATCCATTTTATCTTCATTATCTCAATGAAGAAGTGAAGGGTCACAAATACTGTGTGTCCAGTCCCAGGGTAGCATGCAACCTATCAGAAGATACAACATATAAACATATAAAAAGACAATTATAAAAGAACTATAACAATATATGGTGATGGAGGTTAACTAGACTTATCATGGTGATCATTTTACATTATGCACAAATTTTGAATCTATATGTTGTACATCAGAAACTAATATGATGTTATATGTACATTCTACCTTAATAAAAAAATTAAAAGATAATCAATTTCAATATGAATCAAAAAATAAAATTACAAATAGTCAAATAGTTTTTTTTTTTTTTCATTATTAGATTTATAAGAGTAAAAGTTTTGAAAAATCTGGGTTTGGTGACCATGTAGTAAAATCAGAATTCTCATTTATTAAGTTATGGAAATAGTCATCAGTACAACTTTTTGGAGGTTTTTGGAAGTCTTTGGAAGGAGAATTTGAAAATTCTCATAAAAATGGAAAAAAAATACTTATATCCTTTCACCCAGTAGTTTCACTTCTAGACATATTTCTTGTACTATCTTCACAAAATCATATTATGTATATTTATGACCAATTGAAAATTATGTAATTTTATTAAAAAATAAAATGATGATACATTTGAAGCTATGACTTATATGAAATTTTATTTAAAATTTTTAAAAAGAAAGCAATAGACATACAATGTGTTTTTATAATTCAAAAAACAAATGGTTATATTTAAGACATGAAGTGAAAAAAAGTAAGTTTCCAATGAAAGAAACTTTCAATTTTTATTCAATAACAAATATTTCCTATGATTTGGATTTTATAAGAAGTACATATCCTGTATTATTTGTAAATATAGAAATAAACATATCTCAAGATAATACATACAAACAAATGTGTGGTCTTAAATTACTAATTTATGTATTGTTAACTATAATATTACACTGGGTTTTTACACAGCGATAAAATGAAGAGCCTAGAAGAAAGAATCAAGCTCTAATGTACACGTATATATTATAATACACACACATATATATTTTCATATGCATATATTCTTATATGTAGATTTTATGTGTATATGTATGAGTATATATACATTCTTATACATATGTGTATGCATGTACTCTTAATGCTGGAATATCTAAGATATAAGAGTGTCAAAACCACAATGAATTGAGTAATTCAATAAATGACATGTAAGTGCCGAAAAGAATGACATACATGATGGTTTATCTGTAGTATCAATTAATATAAAACTAATTATAAATATATATAGCTCTGTTCAAAGAATTAGAACTATTTATAAATATTCAGTTATGTGGCTTTTTTTATTTTTTTAAGTTTATTTATTTTGAGAGTGAGAGAAAGAGAGTGTGAGCAAGGGAGAAGAAGAGAGATGATCCCAAGCAGGCTCTGTGCCATCAGTGCAGAGCCTGACGTGGGGCTCAATCTCACCAACCCAACTGTGAGATCATGACCTGAACCGAAATCAAGAGTCGGGTGCTTAACTGACTGACACATCCAGGCAGGTGCCCCATGTTATGTGACTTTTTAAATGTGAACTTTCTTTTCCCCTAAAAGATGGGTTCAATTTTTTCATATTAGAAAGTAATAAACATTGCTGTCAAAATTACAAGTCAAATTGCTTACTCATATCTGTGTAAGTATCATCATTTTAATATATTCTCACAACTATTTTAGTCTTTATTAAATCTTCAATCTTTATCAAACAGCAGATCTTATTTTGATTCTCTTTTTACAGAAAACATTTTTTTAAAAATGGATGAACTTTAGTAAATTTATACAAGAGAATATTAATTTTAAAAAATGTATCTAATTACAAATGTAAATCTGTTTTTTTATGTAACATTTCTTATTATCTTCAATTTTTCCTGTGATTTCAAGTTGCCATAAAGTGTCATGTCCTTTATCCAATTCATTGGATAATCCATTTCCCTTCCTCCTTCCTTGTACAATTTTTCACATTATATTTGTATTTTGTAGGCTCAACAATACAACTTTATGAATACCGTTTCTTGCAATATTTTGTTGTTTTAAATTGGTTAAGGGAAGCGATGAGAAAAAAAAACTTTATTATACTGTCTTTTACAACTATATATATCAACATACTTTTATAACTATTTTAGAAAATCATCTTACTGCTCTAATTTAAAATTTTAAATAAAAATATTAACACAAAATTGTATCTCTCCAGTGTATTAGAGAATAATTTAAACATTCATTTGATAGGTAAGCTTACTTTTTGGTTATTATATAAATATTTAAATATTTATACTCAATTATTCAGAAAATCACTATTCCTTGTTACTAATCAGCATAGATAAAGCTCACTAATTTAAGCTAAATGTACTTTTTAAAGTGTTTTAGGTACAAATTTATGTGTTGGCTGTGAATTCTAAAGGTCCTTACCAGCTTTATCATTCAGTGTAGGTAAATGTAAATGTAAAATTAAAGCTTCGATTTTCTAATTCCACCTAAAAATTGAGTATCCTGCCTACATTTTATAACTTTCACTCTACCAATCCCAACACTGACTTTTAAGTTAGTTCGATTCTGAGAATTTTGAGAAATATGTGACTCTTTACTTCTCTGGATACAAGTAAGTACCACTTTAAATGGAGCATGAGTTCAAAATTTCGCTACAAGGCTCACAGCTTCAGAAATATTTGGGAAGTTTGACAGCAACCTGTTTAAGTGCTGGTGGAGTTTGCAAAACTCAAGGAGCTGTGAAAGTCTGAGATTGAAAGCATTTCCTATGAACTGCTGGAGGAAGATTGGGCAGTTTCACACACTTCAAATACAGATATGAATTGTAAGGTTCGGTCACGAGCAGCATTATTCAGGTGCAAAATTTTTTATTTTTTAGCCAAGAGACCCGGTTTTTCTAATCGTTTGTGTTTTCACATTGCTATTATGAACTAATAAATTCTTTGGGTATGAAATTGTATACTGTGATTAATAAATGTTAATATAAAGAATAACACTTTTAAAGTATGTAAATATGTGAATGGTGTTTATTTTACTGATGTGTAAGAAAAGATTGTTTTTCTTTCCATTTTCAATTTTTCGCAAAGCACTGAGATTCAGTTCTGAAATAAGCAGTATGTATTGTCACTTATCTCTTCAAATCTGCTCTGCGGCATGCCTGCACATGCAAAATGTATTTTCCGGGTGCCCTTTGATGCATGAAGCACATGGGAAAGTGCTATTTAGCCATTAGAAAGCTTAATTTTTTTTCTTTAAAGAAAGCAACTTATAGCATTTCAATTTTAAATGTCTGATAGTGGCTTAATCGTGTTTTCCCTAATAAAGTAAAATCTATTAACAAATAAGTTCTCCTTTAAAAAAGGAAAGCTGACAAGAAGCCATTTATTTTACTAGAGTTTGAGGATTATTTCCTGTACTCCCCAGAGATACAAATATGCTTATTTTGTAATTTTAATACAAAATTTTGCTCTCCTGCCATTCAGAATCTATATTATGAAGATGCTTGCATTTTTAAAAAAATTTTTTTTTCAACGTCTTTTATTTATTTTTGGGACAGAGAGAGACAGAGCATGAACGGGGGAGGGGCAGAGAGAGAGGGAGACACAGAATCGGAAACAGGCTCCAGGCTCCGAGCCATCAGCCCAGAGCCCGACGCGGGGCTCGAACTCACGGACCGCGAGATCGTGACCTGGCTGAAGTCGGACGCTTAACCGACTGCGCCACCCAGGCGCCCCGCTTGCATTTTTAAAGCACTGTCTACTATGTGGATCCTGAGAAACATAACAGAAACCCATGGGGGAGGGGAAGGAAAAAAAAAAAAAAAGAGGTTAGAGTGGGAGAGAGCCAAAGCATAAGAGACTGTTAAAAACTGAGAACAAATTGAGGGTTGATGGGGGGTGGGAGGGAGGGCAGGGTGGGTGATGGGTATTGAGGAGGGCACCTTTTGGGATGAGCACTGGGTGTTGTATGGAAACCAATTTGACAGTAAATTTCATATATTAAAAAATAAAAAATAAAAATAAAATAAAATAAAATAAAATAAAATAAAATAAAATAAAATTAAAATAAAAATAAAATAAAAAATAAATAAAAAACAAATAAATAAAGCACTGTCTATCTACCTAGAGGCTAAAATAAGTTCTTTATAATTCAATCTGAAATAAAATGTCTGTCTTTGAATGACTTCAAAATTGCTTTTGTATAAAGATAATTAAAAATAGTGAGGGTTATAAACTGAACATCCAGCTGGCAGGACAGTGCTTTGTATTCCATGAAAGCTTTACTAAAATTTCTAAAGGATTTTAAAAATATATTGAACCAATGTATAATTGTGTGAACACTGATGAAATATACAGGGATTTATTGATAATTTATGTATTAGTAGATCCCAAGTTTAGTGAACGTCATCTAAAGACACAAACAATAATTTTCAGCCACAATGAATGCAGTGGTAGTTGTTTGTCACATCTTCAGTGACTAGTATTAGTGGAAGAGAAGCTATTGACGAAGAATGTGAGTTCCATTACTCCACCCTTTTTTGGAAGACTTTTACCAATTCACAACACAGAGGAATGACATCAAAGCAAAAATAGAGTCTCATGGGGTTGGACATTTAGTACATAGAATTAGTGCTGGCAGCTGCCCATATGGCTGGTCCTCAAGGAGTAAAATCCTAGAAAAAAGTGCAACAGATAAGTGAGCCTCAAAATCTACAAGCCATTTTCCCCTTTAATTTTTTCCCCCTGAATTCTAACCTGCATGTACGGAAAGGGGCAAGTTTCCAAGGTTAACAAGAGACAGAAGTAACAAAGATCCTACATATTTGAGCAGGTATTTCAGCAACTAGAATGCACAGGGAGACAGGGTTTGGAATTCTGGACCATCCAAGGTGGAAGAGCTCTGGTAAATACTCCATGGTTTTATTTACTCTGATCTTAGAATATGAACATCTGCATTACAAAAAAAGCTACAAGAAGTTCTTCAGAATGAACGAAAATGATACTAGATGAAAGCTCAGATTTGCATGCAGAAATAACACACACACACACACACACACACACACACACTAGAAAGAGTACATATATCCAGAGTCATCTAATAAATGAACACTTTTCACACCACTTGAATCTCTGTACTTGGAGCTCCTAGCATGGTACTATTTAACATAAAATAGCTAGAAATAACCCAATGCAAAATCTTTGTACCCTGACAGTTTGTAAAAGCACTCAATAGGGCTATGGATGGTTAGTAGTGGACATTTAGTAACAGGAGAGGTTATTGTAGCGTAAAGGAGGTAAAGTGAGTTATGTCTGGTGGGATACATAGGGTGTGCGTGAGGAAGGACAAGCAGGCAAGCAACAATTTATAAAACGGTGACACTTGTGGGTGTGTCCAGGGTTTGCAGGACAGTCTAAATAGAGAACAGACTTAGGGAAAAAGAAGGACGGACAATTGAAAAAAGTAGAAGCCTCACTGATGATTCTCCCTGTGTACTTGAGTTCTGAAGTTTGCAACATGTCTAGCAGACACTGCGGGCACCAGAGGCTTGTCTCAAGGGATACCTGAAAGCACATACTTATCAAGAACTATCTACAGTTTAGATATACTTTGTGTTTCACCCACATATGCTGCTATTTTCATCGGTATGTACATATTGCAGTGATTTATTTAAAATTACTTATTTAATTTAAAATGACTTTTAATTATGAGAAAAACTCAAATGTTGAAGAAAATATCAGAACTTTATTGTTATATTGTCCTTCTAAAATTTCTACCTGATGTTTATTTTAATGTTTATAATAGTAAACAACATATGTATATGAAATTTTGTAAATGAAATTTTAAATTTACTACAATAAAGCAAATAACTGATACATATAATAAATTAAGATTTAAAAATTCAATTCATATGTTTCAGATGACAAGATTTCATTCTTTTTTATGGTTGAGTAATATTCTATTATTTATACATATAAATCATATATATGTGTAAATATATATATATATATATATATATATCGTATCTTATTTATCTATTCACCTAGACCTAGAGAATATAATGCTAAGTGAAATAAGGTAGTCAAAGAAGGACAAATACCATATGATTTCACTCAGATGTGGAATTTAAGACACATAGGAAATGAAAAAAAGAAAAAAAAGAGACAAACCACAAAACAGACTATTTTTTGTTGGTAGGTGGTGGTTATTTGGAGGCAGTCATGGGATTGAGTCTTAGATACAGAGAACAAACTGGTGGTTGTCAGAGGGGACGTGGGTGGAGGATGGGTGAAATAGATAAAAGGGATCAAGAGTACACTTATCTTGTTGAGCACTGAAAAATGTATAGAACTTTTGAATCATTATATTGTGCAGCTAAAACTAATATAACACTGTATGTTAATTATACTTGAATACAAAAAATTCAACACATATGCTTATTAACAGATCAGAGGAAGAGTAAAAAAGAAGAGATTTCAACAGAAGGTGTCCATATAGAACCACAGAAAGAAAATTTGTGTGGAAAATACAGTAAAGAACCTAAGGGTCATGCAGGATCCCAAAAGCTACTTGGTATGTAATTAGAGACACAGAGGGGAGGATGAAGAAGGTAAGACAGAAGCATCATTTGAAGAAAAACGGGCTAAGAATTTTCTAAAATAAAACAAAATACATCAAATTGCTGTTACAAGCAGCCCTACAAGCTTCAAACAGGATTAACATTAAGAAAATAACACTTTAAAAAAAAACAGGAAAAGAAAGAAAAAGGAAATAACACCTAGGCAAATCATAATCAAACCACTAAAAACTAAATAAAGCATAACCTTAAGGCAGCGATAGAAGATGAAAACTACTCATAAATTCACAAGGATAAGATTGACAGCATACTTTTCAAAATAAGGGAAACCAGAATGAAATGGAATGGCATATTTCTAAGATGAAGAGAATTCAACACAGAATGCTATCCCAATAGAAAGTAAAATAAAGCTACATTATGGTAGCAAAGAGAAGAGAAATGGATGAATTAATTACCAGTATATCTGCACTGAAAGAGGGGAAGTCTTCAGACAGACAGAAATGGTCCAAAATGGAATGTGAAATTTCAGGTGTCAAGGAAGAGCACAAGAAAGAGTAAATATGTAAGAAATATAAGGAAATATGATTCTTATAAACAAAATATAATAATGCCTTCAAACATGAAATACGAGTGAGTTAAAATATATAACTTATAAAGGCTCAAAAACAAAAGTTAAATAGAATTAAACTGCAGTATAGTTTTATACTGTTTGGGAAATAGTCAAATTAGTAATAGAAGTTGTATAGATGGCATGGTGCAACCTCCAGGGCACCCAGGGCAAGTATAGTGGAAGATTGCACAAATATTATGCTACTAGAGAGGAAAAGGTGTATAAATGGTATTTGTATAGTCTAAGAGAAGTCAAGAAAAGAGAAATAAAGAAACCAAAAGTGGTGAGGCATAAAGGAGGAATAAAGTGGCACATGTAATCCAAATATACACATAATATAATTATATTAAATAGAAATTAACTTTTCCTTCTTAAGAAAAAAAGAGAGAGAGAGAGAGAAAAGATAGATTGCAATGGTAAGCTGA
Source organism: Panthera uncia (assembly GCF_023721935.1). Classification (NCBI taxonomy): domain Eukaryota; kingdom Metazoa; phylum Chordata; class Mammalia; order Carnivora; family Felidae; genus Panthera; species Panthera uncia. Next base: position 108,822,541 of record NC_064811.1, on the reverse strand, counting down.
ATGAACAATATCCAGGTTTTAATCTTTGGATCTGTTGATATTAGTGAATATGTCCAAAGAACTTTCCAAGTGTTCAAGACTTTGAGATGGGAGATTATCCTGTATTATCTCGGTGGCCTTTTTTTCAATAGGCTCAATACCCAACGTGGGGCTTGAACTCAACACCCCAAGATAAAGAGAGGCCTGCTCTGCAGATTGAGCCAGGCATGCGTTCTTCTGGTGGTCTTTTATTGTAATCACAATTGCTCTTTTAAGGAGGCAGAAGGAGTTTAACAACAGGAGAGAATAAGGCCATGTGGTGATGCAATGTCATGTAAGGCCATGGGCAATGGAATGAGGACACCCTCTAGAAGTTGGAAAAGCAGAATAGATTCTCCCTTAAAGCTTCCAGAAACAGCAGTCCTTCTAGCATCTTCACTTTAGCCCCAGATAACTGATTTGGACTTCTGCCCCCATAACTGTAATAGAATAAATTTATGTTGACCTAGGCCATCAGTTTGTGATACTGTGTTTATATTTATAAGATCATAGGAAACTAAGGTAACTAAGACATTTGCATTAAAAAAATGAAGCCCACTGTATTCTGTTAAAAGGAAAGCATTTTAAATAGAATATAGTTTTATTTTAAATAAAATACAAATATGAAGTCACTAAACGAAAAAAAGTAGAGTTCAAGTTAAACGATATTCCCAGAAATTAAAAGGGTTATTATAGTGGAAACAGGGTCAATTCATGAAGAAGAAAAATCAGTTTAAATATATCTTCTAGCAGATTTGAAATACATAAAACTAGAATTGACACAGCAAAGAAAATTTTGTGTTAGGCAAAGATTTACTTAACATGGCAGAAAAGCACTAAACAGAATGAAGTTCTGATGTATTGAAATTCACTAAAATTAAGAATTTATGTTCATTAAAAGACACTGAGTGAAAAATAGAATCTACAGTGCGGAGAAAAGTGCTTCTCTGTAGAATACTCATTTAAAAAAGTGCTCCTACAAATTAACAATAAAAAGAAAACATTAACCTACTCATCCCAAATGGTCAAAAGCGTGGCAAAAATGTATCTAGATAGGCAAATGACATATGCAAAGATGGGCAAACACCCATCTTTCACGTGAATTTAGCACAGGCACCTTATATTGGTGATTTACATCCTTGTTATATTTCTTCCTAAGTTTCCTAAACTGTAAACTCCTTCAAAGAAAGAACTCCTTTATGCCTTTTTCTCTTGTGTTTAGCACACAGCTTTTGACATGGAAGGTGTACTGGAAATGTTTGTGAGAGCTGACCAGAATTGAGTTCCTCCCACTCATTTCCTGTGACATTAGCTCTGTCTAGTTACTCTCACAGGTTTCAGTCATCTCACTGGTAAAATGGGAATATTAGTTGAATATACTTCTTCATAGAATTGTTGTAAGAATAAAATAATTCCTGGAATGCATTTTGCAGTGTCTGGTGCAGAGCTAAGTGCTTAAAAATGGTAGCTATAACAATAATTTATTATTAAGGAGCAAAGCCCTATACGATGGCTTGTGTGCCACTAGCTCAGATCAGAGGAACAGGAAGTGAGGATGGAAGTTCCTGACTTGGACAAGGTGGCATTATGGGATGGGGAGATTAAGATTATTTTTGCATACCTGTAGCAGTTTAAGTGAGTCAGTGGGGACCATGCAAGGCAAAGCCATTGTGTGAGGTACTTTCTGCACATTACCTGTCCAAAGACTGATTAGGGTCTGAAACCAACAGGTGATCTCCTCCCAAGTCCTTTGCCCTCTGCTAGGGATGCAGTATCTGAGGAAAGGAAAACACAGAAGGAGCCCTATTCCTCACTGATGCATGGATTGTGCATGTGCTGATAAGGCCCTGTTATCAGATCCCCTGCAGAATGTTGAAGAAGGCATACAGTACCTCTCATCTGCTATGTTCTTTCAAAAATTAAGTCATTTAATCCACCTACCAACATTACAAAGTGGGTAAGACCAATATTCTATTTTACATATGGTAAAACAGAGGCAAGGAAGGTTAGGCAATGTGTATGAGATCAGATGCCTCTGAAGCAGCAAAGCCAGGATTTAAATGCTATGTTTTTGTGCTGAGGTCCATGGTCTTAACAACTGCATGCCTTCCCTTTCTCATTCTCCACTTCTCTTACTCTAGGCCCATTTATTATCATTCTAGTTTCCTAAAGGAGACTGTTCATGTTTTTCTTTAATCTTCATCATTTTTAGTGGTTATATGTTTAGGTGTTATATGTTAGTGATAAATCATTAAATTCTCCTCCTGAAATCATTATTATAACGTAGTTTAACTAACTTGGACTTAAATAAAATTTAAAAAGTTAAAATTAAATAAATTTAAATAAAAATAAAAGACTGTATGGTCTATACATATTTTGTCTATACATATTTTCTATACTATTTTGTCTTAAAATATTATAGCTAAAGTTACTAAACATTTTTGGTCACTCCATTCTCTATTTTTGTTGGTATGAGTTATGCCTCTCAACTATAGTGACTCACAGATTTTTTTTATGATGTCTGTATAATCTAATGTACATGAAAGCAATCTGAAGATCATGATTGTGGTATGGAATATATCTACTTGTTAGTAATACTATTATATTAAAGGCAAAAAATTATAGTTATCCTGATCATGAGTAGAGAGAATATTGTCTTTTTATTTTATTTTTTTAAGTCTCCTTCATGTTAAACTGAGAACAAACTGAGGGTTGATGGGGGGTGGGAGGGAGGGCAGGGTGGGAGGGAGGGCAGGGTGGGTGATGGGTATTGAGGAGGGCACCTTTTGGGATGAGCACTGGGTGTTGTATGGAAACCAATTTGACAGTAAATTTCATATATTAAAAAAATAAAAAAATATATATATATAAAAAATAAAAAAAGTCTCCTTCATGCCCAGTGCAGAGCTCAACCCAGGGCTTGAACTCACGACTCTAAAATCAAGACCTGAGCTGAGAGCAACAGTCAAATGCTTAACCAACTAAGCCACTCAGGCACCCCAGAATGTTGTCTTTTTAAATCACCATTTCTCTTCCACCATCATCTCAAAACCACTTATAGGAGTTTGGACCACATCTGACCAATCCTGCTGTGGCTGACGGTGCACAACTTTAACTTGTCACAGCTAGGGTTCAAAATGAGAGGGCATCTGTGAAGGGCTGGGACCATGATGTATTGTCAGATGTTATGCTTTTAACTATAAAACCCTACTTAGTCATAAAACTTAAATATTTTACAAGTTTTTCTGTCTCAGTCACAAATACACAATTTTTCTAAAGAAGGGCTATCTTGGTTTGGGAGACTCATGTTCAGAGAAACATTTTTTTAATTATTTATGTAAAATTAATTAGTGGGAAGTTTATATAAATAAGAAGTTGACAAATTCCTTAGGGGTGGAGGTCGGCAGAGGAGAGGAAGTGAAGAACTCAAAACTTCCCTCAATTGTGCATATACTAAGTTTTTATTAGTCATATATTCTGATAGCTATCCAGGAGGTTCAAATGCCTAACCACTGGAGACAATTGTAAATATGCAATACAGCAAAAATTTTCACATAATGAGCATAAATATCCTTTCAAAGAGAAAATCATAATCTAGCCTGCTCTAATCAAGTCTGCATTGTTGCATAAAGAATGCTAAGCAGCTGAGTATGAGGAAATGCCTTTGAAAGAAAACCAGAGAGAAATTATTGTGAAATGTTTTTTAAAAAACATGTTAATCCCTTGTTATTCAGCTAAAAGTAATTATAAGTTATAATTTATCATTAGGACAGAGTCTGTATTCTTCCTAATGAAGTTCTGAAATGAGTGAAAATAACTACAAATGTATCTTTTTTTATAAACAGTCAAATCTGAAAAAGATTTTTGTTTGTCATGAGTGAATTTATAACTCTGCACTTCCAAACGTATTAAGTCTGGGTATTTTTAAAATTTAGAATTTGTAATATTAAGTTCTCATTTACACAAAATTAAATACGGGTATTTAATCTGAAGTATACATTTTTTTCCAAAACAAAGTTGGCACTGTAATAATATTTCTTACAGTTGCATATATTTAAAGAAATAGTGTAAATGATCTGAATACCATTTTAAAAAGTGGAAAAACATTATCTGATTCCAGGAGACACTTGGCAAAACTTTATTTGTAAACCTGGCTATTGGATAGAAGAAAAACAATCCTGCCTGTAGGAAAATCTTCTTCCTACTTATTTTCTTTAATGTAAATCAAAATTTGAATTCTGCAGTAGTTTAAGATATATTAGCCTAGACCTTTTTTTCAAATAAGGTTGATACCCGTCTTTCCAAAAGAAATATAATAGAAAGTCTCATGGTTTGTTTGTGCCTTGGTTACACTCATATCCTTGTTAAGCATTTTTCAAGGAAATAGATATTGCTAACATTTATTCTGCTTAGTTGATAAGTGAGACAAAGGGATATTTTTTTTACATAAAAATAAGGAATCTCTGAATTTGGGTCTGCATCTATTTTCAACAAACTGAATAGAAACAGGGGCAGCTGTGTGGCTCAGTTGGTTAAGCATCCGACTTCAGTTCAGGTTATTATCTCATGATTTGTGAGTTTGAGCCCTGCATCTCAGAGCCCACTTTGACCCTGTCTCTCCCTCTCTCTGTCCCTACCCCTCTCTCATGCATTCTCTCTCTCTCTCACACACACACACACACACACACACACACACACACACAAATAAGTAAAAAATAAACATTTTTAAATAAATAAATAAGAACAAATGTAAGGACAGAAGACAGAATCAAATTTTAGCAAAATCTACTGTTTTTCTGTGACCTTGGTAATGATCACTCAAATATTCAGTAATATAGCTTCTTTTTAGTGAAATGACTATAAGAATACTAAGTTTTGAAAGTCGTGCTTTGTATAATATTGCATTGTCTTTCATAGTGTATTTTTCTAATTTGGCTAACAATATCATATTTCTTAAGATTATTTGCAGAAAATATTAAATTAAAGGTGAGATATGCTTCCTATCACTTTGTAAGACTCCATTGTACAATCAGCCACAAAGAAACTATTATTTGTTCCTAGACATTATGGTCTGCTGAATAAAGTTGTGTGCCAAATGAAATGCATTCTTGAAGGTAGTGTGAAGGTTGAATAATATGCTGGGTTTTTCTCCAGATATAAAGAAGTGAAAAAGTCAGTCAATCACTTTTTAAACATTTCCTGTAGAACCAAAGCCTGAAGTAAAATAATGTTATAATCAATTACAGCTATACACACTTTATTTATATATAAAACAATCCACATAATAGAATAACGCTTAAAGAAGTATCAGTGTGTTGTCAGAAGTGAAGTCCCTGCCTCATGCTGACCGGCTACTGGCTTTCCTTACACACATTTTGAGAAGACTTCTCTCTTGCTCTTCCTTCTCTCTTGGTCTTTCTGAGATGGAGGGAGAACGTGGGGATTGAGGAGGCTCTACAACTTTGTTCATCAATCCTGATTATGATTTATGTTGATTCTTCTCAAAATGTATCACAGAGTCATGACTACAAACTTTAAGAGATTTTCATAGTGACGGTATTATTTAAACATGCTTTTATGTTCATCTACCTCTCAGTGCTTTTCTTGTAAAATGTTATACCCTTTTTATTCCAAGTTATATAAAGGTGTTTTTTTTTTCCCCACGTAGTGTCCATGGCTTTGAGGATCACATATAAAATGCATTTATGAGAATCTTTGTCATTTATATTTTGTATAAAGCTTGATTGTGTTCTTCAAGACCAAGAATGTGATTGTGAAAGTAATATTCAATATCCTGAGTAAAGCTATAAGTGTTATGCCCACATGTGGCATTGCCTTTGCACGAGTTAGCATCCATAGGGGTTAGGAATTGAAGGATTAGGAGTCTGAGGATGAATTAATTATGAAAATGTTGACTTTGAGATGTTAGTGGAACTTCTAGTTAAGGATCACCAGTTAGTATTTGCTTAAGGGAAGCAATTTACAGTACTGAGTTATGTCAAGAGAATAGGCTTTGTCGTCACCCAAACCTATCCTTGAAGGTAAATTGCTCTTGAAGTGACCTAGTTATTTAACCTCTTTGAGCCTCAATTTGCTCATCGCTGAAGAGAAAACAAAGTAGTACCTAGCTCAAAAGGTAATGTAAGGGCCAAATAAGAAAATGAATTGGAAGTGCTCAGGTGGTACATAGACTTCTAGATCATAGATTTAGACCACAGACGGTTACTAATTCATGAATGGTCATCATCATAACTGTGTTCTGAAGTCAGGAAAGGATATGAAATCATTCAAAGAGAATATGGGTTTACATACCTGCCAAAGGAAACTTAAAAGGACAAAATAAATAGAGTTAGAAGAAAAGTAGTTAAGACATAAGGCACAACAAAAAAGACAGAGAGAGAGAGACAGAGAGAGAGAGAGAGAGAGAGAGCAAAGAAAGAAGGAAGCCGTAAGGAAACTTTCACAGAAAGAAATTTTATAACTGTTCAAATTGCCTGATTCCACAATTCCACACAGCAGGCAAACAATAAGAGTACTGAAAAAAAGGAATTCAGTAAAAGGAATTAAGGGAACACTAGAGCCATTTGCCAGTGGATTGCTTTGAATGGAAATCAGTTTGCTGTGTATTAGAGAGAGAATGGATAAAACAGAATGGGTGACGAGTGGAGTCTCTTTTGTGAAAGGACTAGGTTATAAAAGAGAGAAAAGAGATAGGTGATGACTATAGAGAGGCACAGAACTGAGATGTGTTTCCACAAGGATTACATAAAGGAAAGGTTGAAAATACAAGAACGTAGGATGATGGTACTAAGGGAAAAAGAAGGGTAGATTAGGTAAAGATCACAAGTGGGAGCAATAAACATGAGACTAGCAGGAAGAAGAACTGCTAGGTTGACCTATGATATCTTTATAATTTTGGGAAGTTCACTAGCATTGACCTCACTTTTTTCCCTCTGAGGCAAATCACCTGCTGAGTTGTGGGTTAGAAGGACAAGAGGCTGAATAAAGTCATTGTTGCTCTGCCAGTCTCAGCTTATATAAATGCACTTTCATATATTCAAACTACCTTATTTTGCTCTTAAAAATCTACAGAATAACCAGGATATCTGAGAATTTCTTATTTTGCAGATTAGCTCTCTTTTCGGATCTTTTTGGATCTTATCCCTGAGAAGAGGAAGCCAATGATATGAATCATTTACTGTAATTTTGAATTAGCCATTTAAGATTTTTCCCCCAGTTTCATAGACTAAAAGACTTTATTTTTGTTTTCTTTTTTAATGTTTATTTATTTTTGAGAAAGATAGAGTGCAAGTGGGGAAGGGGAAGAGAGAGAGAGGGAGACACAGAATCTGAAGCAGGCTGCAGGCTCTGAGGTGTCAGCACAGAGCCCGACACGGGGCTGGAACTCATGAACAGTGAGATCATGACCTGAGCTGAAGTCCAGCGCTTAACTGACTGAGCCACCCAGGTGCCCCTAAAAGACTATTTTTTTTTTATTTTCAGTTGGTATTAAATTATATGGTGAACTGAATACATTCAGGAAGCCTAAATTCAACTTTTAATAAAATAGTAATACTCATTTTACAAAAATAAGAGAATTGATTAATGAATGTCAATGTTTTCCTTGGTACATATTCTGTAATTGTGAACATATTTTGTGTTTATTCACCTGGAATTTTAAATAACATTTTTCAAGGCTTATTTATTTTTAAGAGAAAGAGATAGCACAAGTAAGGGAGGGACAGAGAGAGAGGGAGACACAGACTCTGAAGCAGGATCCAGGCTCTGCGGTGTCAGCACAGAGCCCGACGCAGTGTTCAAACCCACAAACTGCGAGATCATGACCTGAGCCAAAGTCGGCCGCTTAACCTACTGTGCCACCCAAGTGCCTCAATAACATATTTTAATAAGATCATGTTGATTGAGTTAATAGCTGATCTTATAAACAAAAGTAGAATAAAGGAGGTATCTTATGTTGAACATCATGTGTTTACTAATATTTCCAAATGTATGTAGGCTAAAGATGAGCATTGAATTATTGAGACATACAGATTGGAGACTTCTCCCCACTGCACTCTAAATAAGTAAAATTATAAAATATGTTGAGCTAAGTAAGCAAAAATGAAACATGGTATCCAGAAAGACTTCGGAGAGAGCATAAAATAAGTTAGAATGGTTACTAGTGTGAAAGGAAGCCTTTTGAACTTCTAATTATAACCTTTTATTTCTATGCAATCCGAATTCTGCCAACAAATCCATTAGATGCTTCCCCGATTTATCCTAGGACATGCCCCCAGACTAGAGCATGGCTGTAATCTTCTCTAGCAATTGTAGTACATGTGTTTTTGGAAAGAGTTGTAAATGTCAGCCTAAACTCCTCCATTAAACCAACACTTTCAAAAGCAAATTTGAATTGAAATACTTATTGGACTTGTCAGTGTTGGGCTTTAAGAAAAAAAAAACAACTCTGTTTATAGCTACTTGTCTGTAGTTCTCCAGGTATTTTTTATATATCATTTTTTGTGTGTCACACCCAGAGATTTATTTTTGTTTGCTATACCTATATATGTTTCGGAAATACATTTCAATGTTCATTGATAATAATAAATAAGATAATTATTTAAAAATCACTTGAAATGCATCCTTTCTTTGAGGAGTTTAGAATTTATTAAGGTATATAATTAACATCCTAGAAAGCCAATGATACAACATACACAAACACATAAAACTACAATAATAGACCTTTTTTCAAAAACTTAGTTTATTTTTGAGAGAGAGAGAGAACATGAGTGAGAGAGTGGCAGAGAGAGAGGGGGACACAGAATCCAAAGCAGGCTCCAGCACAGAGCTGTCAGCACAGAGCCTGATGCGGAGCTCGAACTCATGGACCATGAGATCATGACCTGAGCCAAAGTCCATGCTTAACTGACTAAGCCACCTAGATGCCCCTACAATAATAGACCTTTTAAACAAATAAATAATAGCTTCCATAGCCTAAGTAGTAAAGTATAAATTTAAAATGACAAAACTTTACTGTAAATATTAACCCATTGTGCACAATGAAATAGTTTGTGATAAAGTTGGATACTTAATTCTCTTGATAAGGGCAATGAGATATGATTTGAAAATTCAGAAATTATCAGATAGATGGTATTTGTGATGTCCTTGGCTTTGCTCATTCTAGCAATGACTAAGAAGACACATGGAATGGATATTTAGAACATAGTAAATATATTTGATTTCCAGGAACAAAGTCGTGGTGGTTTTTCTTCTGCAGTGGTACTACAGCTCACTGTGGATAGATTCGTGTTAAATGGAGATGTAAACACATTTGCTTTCAGCTTTGTATTATTGCTCATTCATGCCCCAATTAAATATATATATATATAACATGAATCCATGTGGGTTGTTTTTATAGACTCTCTACCTCATAATATATTAAAAAGCGAATAATTTTTAGGTCACAAGAAACAAACTTAGTAGTTATACCTTATTTGCTTTGAGCTGAAAGATTTGGGGGCTGGTGCAGGCCGAAAGGTTTTAACCACCAATGAAAATGTTCCTGGTCTGGAAATCCAAACTCCAAGTCATCAGGATGTGAGTTTGATCTGACTCACTTCACTGCACCCACCCACAATGCCATTAACTCACCGCCTAAATGACCGAATTAGAAATATATACCAGTAAAACCTTGGATTGCGAGTAACTTGTTCTGTGAGTGTTCTTCAAGATGAGCAAACATTTCTAATAAATTTTAACTTGATAAATGAGTGATGTCTTGCTGTACAAGTAGTAAATGACGCTAAATGTCACATGATCACAACTGACCCAATGGTTCTTGAAATTCGCGTTGATACTCAAGTGCTTTGGATTACAAACATGTTTCCAGAATGAATTGGGCTCTCAAAGCAAGGTTTTACTGTATCTAAACTCTGTGTTTAAAAAGTCTCTTTCCAGACAATCATTTCAATAGATGATACTTGTATTCTCATTTAGAGCTTTAATTTCCCTAACATGTTATGTGACTTCATCAAATCAATAGTCTTTATAAAATTTTCATATGACAAATAGAAATAATTTGGTTTATTTTATTTATTTTTTGAATTATATTGAGGCCTATGAAACTTTAAAACTGTGCTTATATTCACTACAGCTGTCACTATATGGCTTTTCTGAAGCTCAGTTCCTGCTCTGCTAAGCTTTTTTCAGTCCAAAAGTGAAAAATATCTCCAAATTCTGGGTTCATATCTGAATTTTCTTCTTTGCAGAATTTTGACCCCTCAATTCCTCACTACATTGGAAATCCTCTGTATGCCTTCCAAAATATATTTCTAATCCATTTTCCAGCTCTCCTGGTTATGCTCTCATTGAGATGTTTTTAATGTGACACTGATGAACAGTCAGCATACAACTAGCTTCCACTAATCCAGACCTACAGTCAACTAAATGTAGGTTGTGGCTCTATTTTATACAATGTCGAAAATTTGGTGACAATAAAGCTACACCAATCAGTCAGAAAAATAATCATGGTATCTAGGGATATTAAATAAGTTATAAATATTTAAGATTGTAGCAGAAGCCATTATCATACACTCTAAAAAATATAATAATTAGGGGGGCCTGGGTGGCTCAGTCGGTTAAGCGTCTGACTTCGGCTCAGGTCACGATCTCATGGTCCGTGAGTTCGAGCCCCACGTCGGGCTCTGGGCTGACTGCTCAGAGCCTGGAGCCTGTTTCAGATTCTGTGTCTCCCTCTCTCTCTGACCCTCCCCCGTTCATGCTTTGTCTCTCTCTGTCTCAAAAATAAATAAAAACGTTAAAAAATATATATATAATAATTAAAGTTTAGAATAATTGACTATTTTTACAATGAGGAAACTGATGTCTATAGGGGTTAATTGTTTACAAGAACTCACAGACTTAATGCCAATTACTGAACTGAAATCTAAGTTTTTATTTCATTTATTATTTTTATTATATAATAGCATGGCCAAGCAAAAATCCACAATATCATGGAGCCTAAAAACCTTTTGGAATAACTCTTTAATTTTACAGATAAGGAAAACAAGACTCTGAGCAGTTCATTTGAGCAAACAAAACTAGAATTTACATTCCCAGTTTCCCACATCAGAGCTTGTTTTTCTGCATCCATAGTACTGAAGAGCAAATATAAATTGGGTTCTCAAGACTTTTTTTTCAATAATAACTTCATGAAAAAAGCATGTTAATCCTAATACAAGTGTCATTTAAATAATTAAGGAAATTTTATGTGGACCAATTGTAATAAATAAATAACTTGAAAGAGTGAAAAAAAAAAAAGAACAAAAAGACAACTTGATAATGAGATAATAGTACACACTGCATGAAAGCCAGTTAATTGAGGGTTTGTCATGACCAGTGAATGCTACTTGTAAATCCTCTTGAGAAAATAATAGCCTGCTAAAAGAAGAAAAATAATTAAGAGGAAGAGATCTCAGAGAAGTATAAATTAGCATATTTTTGATCTATGCATTGTCAAAATATAATGGTCACTCTTAGCTCATAACAGAAGAGAACATATATAAGTAGACTTATTAATTTAATCAAATTTACTACTCCAAAATGTTCTAGCTGTCTCAATCTACCTTTTCCTATGTATATTAGGTCATCCTTTTTTCTAGACAGCTCATCAAGAGTTTCTTTTCAAAATTATACCCCTGTAGAGAATGCCGTATCTTCACTTTTCTTGAGAATCCCCCGGAGTTAGAGTTTTTCTGTAACAGCATTCAGTATGTTAGAAAATTTGTTGGAATTCAGGAATATTTACTTAAGTCAGTTTATTTTGTTTTTAGTTTATGTTGAGCACACTTCTTAACATATCATTTTCACTGCATATTAGAGTTTTGCTAGTCATGTCCAATACTGCAGAGGGTTGGATTAGGTAACACTTACTTTGTATTGGACAAAGTAAAGCAAGCATTTATTTTCAAACTTTTATATTTACAACCTTTTATATTTTATATTTCTAACCAAGACTCTAATACTATTATGCAGAAAAGAATTTGTAATTGTTGTTAGTGACATGTCTGGTTCCTACAAATGTCCTCATTTCCTATTAGGATTTATATAGAAATTTTGTGCCCGATTGGATATGGTAGGTTAGAAGAATCTATTTTGGATCTATTTAGGATCACATTGGAGAGCATTTTGTGGGGTAACTTGGATTCAATGAGGAGCTTGTTGCTCTGGGCCACACCTACAGTGGGGATTCTTTGGGTACTGAAATTACGTATGCCACGTACAAATGTAGTAATTAGAACAATGAATATCTCCTGCTTTCAGAGTTCCATGGAGCTGAGTGTGAGATGTACTTTGGTCAAACTCGATTTATTGCCTTTCTCACTGGTGTTGCACAGTGGACTCTGGCAGCTTCAGAAATTAGAGTTAGCTCAGAATCATATCCAAACCTCTAAAAAAGTCAGTATCCATTTCTTGAAGTCTGGATTTTTTATTTCTTTTTCGTTCAAAAATACCCTTTAGAGGGGCACCTGAGTGGCTCAGTTAGTTAAGCATCTGACTCTTGATTTCGGTTCAGGTCATGATGTCATGGTTTGTGAGATGGAACTCTGAATCAGGCTCTGTCTGCACTGACAGTGGAGTCGGCTTGGGATTTTCTCTCTACCTCTCTCTCTGCCCCTCCCCTACTCTCTCTCTCTCTTTCAAAATAAATAAACTTTTTTTTTAAATTTTTAATTTTTTGATTGTATTTTTTATTTTTAAAATTTATATCCAAATTAGCATATAGTGCAACAATGATTTCAGGAACAGATTCCTTAATGCCCCTTATCCATTTAGCCCATCCCTCCTCCCACAACCCCTCCAACAACCCTCAGTTTGTCCTCCATATTCATGAGTCTCTTCTGTTTTGTCCCCCTCCCTGTTTTTATATTATTTTTGTTTCCCTTCCCTTATGTTCATCTGTTTTGTCTCTTAAAGTCCTCATCTGAGTGAAGTCATATGATTTTTGTCTTTCTCTGACTAATTTCACTTAGCATAATACCCTCCAGTTCCATCCACGTAGTTGCAAATGGCAAGATTTCATTCTTTTTGATTGCTGAGTAATACTCCATGGTATATATATATACCACATCTTCTTTATCCATTCATCCATTGATGGACATTTGGGCTCTTTCCATACTTTGGCTATTGTTGATAGTGCTGCTGTAAACATCAAAATGAATACATTTAATAAAATAACCTTTTGATTGTCTTCAGGTCACCTCAGAGGAAAACAAAAGGCAGGTTATTGCGCACATTTGTGGTTTTATGTCAGTATACCGGTGTCTTTCCTCAAGCTAATTAAAGTATTGTTTATTTAACGATCCTAAATCTAAGAGTTGAATCAGATCTGAGAAATGAATGGATCACAAATTCTGATTTGGTGATTCTATCTTGCCCCACAAAGGCTTTACATTTCTTCACCTATTTATGCTAAATGATACCTGGCCTTTCAGTGTTTTTATTGAATCTTAAAATTTGAATTTTCACACACACACACTCACATGCATGCACACACACATACATTATTAAAAAAAAAAAAAACATGGTCCCTCAAGTTAGCATGTTGAAGGCAAAATTTCTGCTAAGTGCCTTCATTTGAATACTGAATAAGTTAAAGTTATGGTAATAAAACACACACACACACACACACACATACACATACACACAATCTCATTCCTAATAATATTCTTTAGCACTTTTAAATAATGTAAGTTACCAATTTCCTGAAATTCTATTTAGTTAAAACCTTTACTACATTAGTTGATAAGCTGTTGGAACAAAATAGGGCATCTACCTGGAGTCTAGGTAGCATAAAATGCTTCATTTTATTCAACACTCTGTTAAGAATGAATGCAAACTCTTTTTTTTTTTTCTGTCTTTATTGCCAAGACTCAAAATCTTAGTAATGTCTAATTAGTTTAGCTTCAGCCCAAACTCATGATTCAGATAGGAAAAGCCAAGTTCCTTGATTCATAGTCTACATATATTCATGAATAAAAAATGGGGAAGGAGTAATTCCCCAAAAGTCTCTTTTTGTTTAAGAACATTCACTGGATGCAAGATGCTAAAGTTAAGGAAATTAATTCAGTCCCATATAATTAAATTAAAGAAAACTCCCATTCCCAATTGAACAAAGCTACTTGAATTCATATTAATCCCTTCCTTTAGTCTTCTGATTACCATAGTAGAGCTTTCTCTCTTCTTACTGAAGGCTAGGCCCTCCTCTTGAGGTCACAGTCACAATCACCTCACTTCCTGTCTCTCAAAATTTACATCATCAACTCTTCTTTTCCTTTTTTATATATTCAAGCTGTTTCTCAACTTGATTTTTCCCACGCTACTTAAAACTCTCAAATTTCACTCCCTTAAAAAATTCTTTTTTTTAATAAAACCTCCTATGAAAGCTACCTACAAAATTCTCACCTCTTACACAAGCAGCTACACTTGCTGCTTCATTTCTTCACCTCCACTTGTCCTCAATCTAGTTGAGAAAACAAAAGTAATCAAGGGGAACAGGACAAGAAGAAAACATATGCTCCTACTCTATTTAGTACCTCAGTGGAGGTCTATTGAGCCTTCTGAACTGTTGATTTAAGCAATTAGGATTTACTTAAGTAACAGGATTTTGGTACCCTAGAGTTATTCATTGTAGACATTGGTATATAGAAACAGGGAAATTAAGAATATTTTAACTGTACCCAAAAGTTCTCCCAACTGTCCCCATAATAACTAAAAAAAAAAAAAAAAAAAAAAAAAAAAAAAAAAAAAAAAAAAAAAAAGTGATGAAGCTCAGTGAGAAGAGAAGCCGGCAAAAGTGAGAAGGAAATCTGGCAAGGGCAGATAAAACAAGGGGGCCAGCCAGATGTCGGAGACCAGATACTCTCCTTGCATACTTTTGGCTTCTGCAATCTTATTTGCCTTCCACATGCACCAACTGCCTGAGTAGCACCACTGATAAGTGCCCCCTCCCATTTTTCTTTTTTTCCTGTCTAACCCCTACAATCCCAGCCATAAAAGGAGACCGATGCCAAGATTGAGGGGTCAGCCTTTGGATGTGACTCCACCGGACCGGCAGCGGTACAGAGTAAACAGTCTTTTCTGATTCCCCGAGTGTGTGTGTCGCGTGTCTCTTCCTGGGAGCCGAGTATTTGGTGTGACAATAGCACCTGCTGATGTAAGAAAAATTCTGCTTTTAAGAAAAACCCTTATGGGCTTACTATGTTACTAACCACGTAATTGAAAAGATAATAATTAACTGAGTCTTATACTGCTTATAATTGGCAAAGTTAAAGTTATAAATCAATCTAGTTTCAGAGCATTTGTCTTTATCACGACACAAGTTTACTAGTATGGGATTTAAATAAATTTTACTGGGAAATTTTTATGGAAAGATAGGTAACAATGCCAATACAGATAGTTAGGCCAATATTTCAGCAAGGTAGTTTGGCTATATCTATAAAAATTTTAAAAGTTTATTTCATTCAAACCATAAATCCTTGTTAATGAATTTATCCTAGTGATACATGGCAAAGGTACACAAAGATACTTATGTACAGTGATAGCCACAAAATAGCACTTTCATAATAGCAAAAAGGAAAGAAAAGAAAAAAAAATTTACATGACCATCATGTAAATGATGGGGCTGGTGAATCTGTATGTGGAATATTAGGCAGTTATTTAAAAGGTAAACAATGTTAAAAGAACCACAAAGTGTTGGATATCTTCAAATATAGCAGTTATATATTCTTGACTTTATATTTAATAAATTATATAGACTATGAAATTTATAGATACATAGGATACATTAATACTATTAACTATATTTGAAGGTAATAATATTAGGAATTGGTTTCAAGGACAAAGATGATGTCTATTTTTATTTTTGTCAAATTCGACACCTAATCGACTGAGCCACCCAGGTGCCCCTCACCATAATTATTTAAATAATTACTAGTTTACATAAAATAATGTTTTCTAATTCAAGTTTAAATTTATATTGGAAAATGTTTATACCAAGTTTGAACTATATCCATAATGAACTATGAAAAGTTTATTTTAAAAAAAGCATCTTGAATTACCATAGAAAGCACTTTCTCCAAAAGAAACTGAACCTGGCATAAAGCCCTTAGAAATATTCATATAAGTTTTTGCCTTGGACAACTGTACCACAGATAGCTAAGATACTCTCTTCAAAAGAGCCTTGTCGTTTTTATTCTGACATGTAAAGATTTAGGAAGTCATTACTCCACCTTCACAACAAGAAACAAAGCTGAAGAAAATGAAAATCAACAATTCTTCTTAGATCCATCAGAGAACAGTGGTCAAAGGGGAAAATCACTGTCCAGAAAACTGGAGAAACAGATGAATACAGCAGCTTACGAGGTGCAGAACCCATTGGAACCAGAAACTGGTAGAATACTTAAACTGATGAATGGCTGGAGACTGAGTGTGCACTGGCCTGAGAGTTAACAACACTGGGGGACTCGGTCTGGAGGGGGTCCCTAAACTCCAGGAGCCTATGTTTCCTGGTAAAAGTTGGTAAAACTCTCCTTTTTGTTTAGGCAGGTAGACACATAACCATTTAAAAAATGTGTCCAGGAGAAAAGGATATATGCTTTTGGAAATAATGTCAGGCTACAGGGTTTTGTTCTCAATATCGAAGTCCCGCCTCAAAAATCTACTTTACTTTTCCTGGAGCCTTATCTACCTGCAGTGGGGGCTGGGATCGGGGGCTGGTTGAGGATGGCGGTAGAGGTGGCGGTTAAATGTTAGCGTGTCCTCTAGCCTTTCTGTTACACACAAGGGTTCAAAAAGGCTTAAAAATTCTTTGCAAGGTCACAAGTAAGGGACGTAGACTGAGTTGAAAAGCTCAGATTTAATCACAAGATAATGAAACGCCTCCCCTCCTCATTATCTTACCTCCACGTCGAAACACGGCACTACAATCACAGTGAATTACCACTAGACAACTGCAACACACTCTATTTAAGTTGGAGTGTCTAGAGAACTCCAAAGACAACAGGGTAGACGAAAATTAGGACGCTACATGAAGCTTAAGCCTCTGACACTTAACAACTACACCAAATGCTTAGTAGAGCCTAACTCCTGAAAAGAGAAAGGGGAAACCCCATATTAAAGGCCACTTCACCTAGGTTTCTATGCAATATATGATGTCCCTGTTTCGATGAAAGTTTGCCAGGGCTGCTAAAAGGCAAGGTAAAAACACAGACTGAAAAGAAAAAGTAAACATGGGGGACACCTGGATGGCTCAGTAGATTAAGCACCAGACTCATTATTTGTTATCTTAGATATCACAAGACAGAGACACTCTTAAAATCAAATCATATGATTAGGAACACCTTAAATTCCCCAATTAATTGTAGGATACATAGTTAACTAGACACTTGAGTCAACTTCACGGCAATTTTGAAATTATAATTTATTTGTAATTTTTTTGTTTAATGTTTATCTTGCTCTGTAGTGTGCACATGTCATAAGGTTAGGGAGTATTAAAATTCATTAATAATTCACCAAATAAATATTCATTCATAAATAAATGAATTTTTCTGTCTATTTTCATGAATTCTATAATATGGAAAGGTGTTGCTACTATGTAGACATAAGTTCAGACTCATAGATAAAGCATTTTAACTAAACAATCAAACACACTGTAAAATGAGGTAAGTCAGTTAACAGGTCTTCTTAACCTAGGATATTATCCTTAATTCTTGAGCTGTTCACTACAGTTTATTAAATATAAAATTTTTTTCTTTAATGTTTATTTTTCAGACAGAGAGAGAGTGTGAGTGAGGGAGGGGTAGAGAGAGAGAGGCAGACACACAATGTAAAGCAGGCTCCAGGCTCTGAGCTGTCAGCACAGAGCCCAACCCAGGGCCCGAACCCAGGAACCATGAGATCATAACCTGAGCTGAAGTCTGATGTTTAACCGACTGAGCCACCTAGGCGCCCCTAGTTTATTAACTGTAAGATATCTACAATATCAAATAGCAACCCTGGATAAACTGGTAAGATTCTAGAATTCCTGAGCATTCTCTTTATCTTTAGTAGCAGTTTGGGTGTTCTAAGCACATGAATTTAAAAGCGAATGACTCCTTAAAAAAATAAGAATTTAAATTATTTGGGATGAACTAATGATGGAGTATTAGATTTATTCTCCCTACTTTCTAGATTTTGTATATGAGCACATTTGGTTGAGTTTAAATAGAAAAACATTAAAAATAAAATCATTTCCCACCTCTCTTCTTTCTTTCTTGACAAGGAAAGGACTTATTACCTTTTGTTTTCATAATAATGGGCTAGACCTTTCATCTCTTCCCATCACAATGAGTTAACTAAAAGGATGGTTAAAACAAAGGTTCATAAAAGGGACAAATGCATTCATTAAACATTAAACCAAATATATTCGGCACTTGTACATACTAGGTTGACTAATTTCAAAATTCACATCCACTTGGAACCTGTGAATGTGATTATTTGGAAAAAGGGTCCTTTCAGATGTAATCAAGTTAATACAGGGGTGCCTGGGTGGCTCAGTTGGTTAAGCCTCCAACTTCAGCTCGCTCGTGATCTGGCTGTTCATGAGTTCAAAAACTGCCTCCAGCTCTGTGCTGATATCTCAGAGCCTGGAGGCTGCTTCAGATTCTGTGTCTCTCTCTCTGTCTCTCTGTCTCTCCCCCACTCACACTCTGTTTCTCTCTTTGTGTCTTAAAAATAAATAAACATTAAAAAAAAATTATAGTTGGCATGATTTCTAATAAAAGCAAATATTTTTTAACCAACTTGTGTTTTTAGTTTCTCAAAAGATTTAGTTTTTAAGTTAGTTTTCTGAGAACCTATTTTTGAAACTTTTTTTTTTTTTTTTTTTTTTTTTTTTTTTTAGCAATGAAAAACACACATTAGGTGTGACTGGCATACATAAGATTTGTAACAAACATCACTGAGTCTAAACATACAAGTAAACTGGTGGGGGATATATTGTAGAGTAACACATACAACATGGTCTGGGCATCAGTCAGTCTGTTGTACAAAGGAAACATAGAACTTTGATCTTCTTGGGATAAGGTTATGTGGAGGTCAGTTAAAACAGTGACTCCTGGGGCGCCTGGGTGGCGCAGTCGGTTAAGCGTCCGACTTCAGCCAGGTCACGATCTCGCGGTCCGTGAGTTCGAGCCCCGCGTCAGGCTCTGGGCTGATGGCTCGGAGCCTGGAGCCTGTTTCCGATTCTGTGTCTCCCTCTCTCTCTGCCCCTCCCCCGTTCATGCTCTGTCTCTCCCTGTCCCAAAAATAAATAAAAAACGTTGGAAAAAAAAATTAAAAAAAAAAAAAAACAGTGACTCCTGTTATCTTCTCGGTAAGTCTCCAAGGCAATAATGGTTGTTCATATGTCTTTATATTTTGTTGGGTGGGAGAGAAAGGAAGAGATTTCTACACTATCTATGAAAATATCATGCCTAGCACAGTGCCTGAAACACAGTACACATTCATTTAAATAT
The DNA here is from genome assembly GCF_023721935.1 of Panthera uncia. Taxonomy (NCBI): domain Eukaryota; kingdom Metazoa; phylum Chordata; class Mammalia; order Carnivora; family Felidae; genus Panthera; species Panthera uncia. The sequence goes on along the minus strand of NC_064811.1, from coordinate 108,802,970 downwards.
TTGGTGAATGGATAAATCAATTATCAATGAATGAATGAACAAAGTGATTTGCCTAGAGAAACAATACTAATGATAGTGGTTGCTACTTGAAGACAGTTGGTCAGGACAGATTTTTAAATAGGAAGATGTTTTTGCCCCGTAGATATGATAAAGGACACCAGTGCCCATTACGAAACTTTTTTGTTTTTATTTATCTGTATAAGTTACGTAAAATTAAAACTCTTTGTATGGGTGAGAATACATGTCAGAGAAAGACCTCCGTCATAGACTTAGTAAGTAAAACAGATGTCACGGAAATTGAGGGTTTTTTTGTATTGGGAAATTAGTAATTAAAAGGTATGAAAAAAACAGAAATATTCCAGGAATCACTCTTCAAACTGATAAAGGTCACTTCACTAATATTTAGTAAAGTTATGATATAATTTTGATTGCTCAGAATTACTAAAACTAATTATAGAGCTATTACCTTTCTGTTTGCCCTATGTGAGGGATGCTTTTTTATATCTCGAAGTGATAGCTCCAGGGCAGAAACCTTGTCTACTGAAACAAATCACTGTATCTCTTGTTTTTCTTCTCCTATGGTGTTAACACATTATATCTTTATGGCCAGTGTTTATATCTGTAGGAGTATTGTAGCCCTAGCAACCTCAACTTTAGAGGCAACTTGGGCCACCTGAATACAATTCAAACAGTCCATAAAGAACTTGATTTTCCTTAAGGAGTTACCTGATCCATGTATGATTTTATGGAAGAAATTTGAAAAGTTCAGCTTGCTTTCCTCCCTCTAAAGCAGATCCCCTGAAGTGTTGAAAATAGAGATTCCACTCTCACAAATTAAATCCTTGTCTTCTTAGAAAAGACAGATTGATGCTCAAGTATTTTTCAGTAATTTCTTGAAAAATTATTTAAAAGTGCCCTTCAGATTGAGAGGTTATTGATGATTTATTAAAAGTTCACATGCTGTATGTCAAACTAAAATTTCAAGGTCTCACAGTGAAGTGAGAGATTCATACATTAATGTGTCAACAGTGATATCTTTTCCTTCATCCCACAGACCTAACACCAAATTTATACACCTTTAAAAAAAAACGAAAACTGGACCATAAAGTATTTATGGTTTACATATTTTTTCAGCTTCCTTTTTGGAAATAGGTAGCATCCGTGCAATGAAGTATTAAGGAAAATGCAATGAGAAAGCTTCACTGAGATTACCATTTTTAGCATGCTAATAGCTATAATCTTCAACTGTAAAGTAGTTCCCCACGACTCCTAAAGAGTTATGCTGCCATCTATTGACAATGCAGATGTCTTTTACTGGTTATATGGTACAAGAAAACAAATTTTTATTAGAAAATATGTCTTTGGAAAGTCAGTGTTTCTGAAAATACCTTTGTATGGCAAATATATGACATTTGAAATTATTTGTAATACATTATTAACTTTTTTAATATGTGTAGGGCTGACTAACAAATTATCTTGTACTAGCAACTTTACTGCATGTTGCAGATATTTAAGACTACCACAAATGAGCAATTTGCAGAAGTTAATGTATTAACTGAATCTGTGTTTATGCATCAGAATATTGTTATGCTATATTTACTACATTCAACTGAATGGGATTACTATGCACTGTTGGCAATGTAAAACAACATTTTAAAGAATTAAAAAAGACTTCATTCGGCAAAGAGGCTATTTAGAAAAAGAAAAAAGGTGATCAAGTAACATAGGTAAAAAGCATTTTACCAATTTTCTTTTTATTATCTCATGACATATTACATTAAGATAAAAAGCATTTGTATTTCATGTCTTTTGAAGCAGAAATTTCCCAAAGTGAGCAAGACAGACTGATTGGACAGTTAAAATGTAAATCGCTATCTATTTTGAATCTTGACCATACAATGTTGAGGAAAGCCCTTCTGAGAAATTTTCTCTCCTCTTTTCCACGTCAGATATCCAATATGTCAAATATCTGGTACAACAGAATGCAAGATGGAGTAAAAATGCATAAATATACCAGCTGCTTCTACTTCCATAGTTGGAAAAAGCAGGTTATTTGCTTACAGTTCCCATCGCCTAGGAAAAGTGCTTAATAGAATATTGTGGCTTGAAGGTGTTCTCTGTTTGGGACCCTAAATGTATAGTGTGAGAAGTACCAATGTGAGTAAGGATTCTGGATATCCTTGGAGGAAATAATCAGTATTTCCCACCCTTTATCCGGAGTAAGTTTACTCAAACCAGGGAATTGAATGTGGAAGTCGGGAGTGGAGAACAGACTGGTGAATTAGTGTCAACACACAGGACCTAAGGACTGATGATAGACAGTTGGTAGCCAGACTTGAAGTCTTTCTGGCTTATGCCCCTCTGAATTAGGGTTATATTCCGTTGAGTCACAGTTAAGCATGGAATGTGAATTGAAAGAGCTATGACCTTGCACTCCTGTGTTAATAAAGACGTCATTTATAGCAGCAAAAACATCCAGTAGACTGGGGCAGACTGGGACTCCACAGTGCCGCCTAGTGACAGTAGCTAGACAATTGGAGCTCAAGCGCTATAGGATTTGAGAGAATATTTCTGTTCCAGCTTTTCATCCTAGCATTTAGAAGTGACCCTGCCTCATCACCTCCCACAACATGAAATGAGAAATCTCTCAAGACTATTCAAAAATTTGGTTAATGAAAACCTAAGGTGAGGAATATTGGACTTTCTAAAGATAAAGGTATTGTTGGGGCTTAGGTGGGAGTTTGAAGGAGATAGGGAGGAAGAAGTGCCTGTATTTATATTTCATACTGGTAAAGCAATTCATTTTATGTTCTGTAATGATGGAAAAATACAAATAACAAATGATGAATAGCGTATGGTGTGTAAAATATAAATCAAGGCCAAATGAAACCCAAGATGTCTGCATACCACTGCTGCATGATGATGCTGAAATTATACAGCATCGCTGGAAAATTTTACCCAACATTAACTGGTGTTACAATGTAGAGGGGTTCTGGGACAAGAATATCTGCTTTGAGGGCTCTTTCCCCTAAAATAGAAAATAAAATGTTTATTACTCTGTTCTTTGTTTTCTTCTCTTCACTGCCCCCCCCCCCCAGTCTTTAGTTTCCTGCTTATGACCTTTATCTTCACTTCTTCATAAATTCATTACACCAAATAATTACATTTACACTCATTTTCTGTTGAGTTGACATTGTTTAACCATCATTTCTAACAAAGTACAGTGATATGTTCACGATTCCATTAATATTTACATCTATATCAAAAGCAAGTCTCTGATATGACTTTCCAGGGAGTATTTGGTTTTCTATTCTGTATAAACATTGAAGTCATCATGAGAAATGAGCTTATCTCATCCAACTAAATTTATGTATGTATGTATGTATGTATTTATTAATTTATTTATTTTACAACCGCCATATACTTCACTCTAAAGTACTGGAAATAAAGCAATATACCTATTGTTAAACATTTTTGGCTTGACTAATGGTAAATGTATATATATCTGAAATGCAATGTTGATGTTTACACGATAACTTGGGGAGATAGATGGTAAATGCGACAGATGGTTTTGGGCAAACTCTCAGTGCTCGTACTTACAAAAACATTGGTGTTGTAATACTAGACTGCTTTTATTCTCATGGAGAATTTGGGGTGAAACTCTATAGAATTTATCTCAAAGATAAATAAAGCAGAAATGTTAAGATACTGATTCATGTGGTAAAACTTCTACTGTTTTTATTTGACCTATCATCAGCTTCTAGTGGAAAGAAAGTGACTGTGACCAGTGAAGTTGACAGCATTTTTAAAAATTTTTTTTTCAACGTTTTTTATTTATTTTTGGGACAGAGAGAGACAGAGCATGAACGGGGGAGGGGCAGAGAGAGAGGGAGACACAGAATCGGAAACAGGCTCCAGGCTCCGAGCCATCAGCCCAGAGCCTGACGCGGGGCTCGAGCTCACGGACCGCGAGATTGTGACCTGGCTGAAGTCGGACGCTTAACCGACTGCGCCACCCAGGCGCCCCTAGCATTTTTAAAAATACTATGGCCTTCATGGTCTATGTTCTATTTTTCCAATTGCACATGCACACTAGAAGAATAAGTATATTCCATTTTTTGTATTGAATTTATTTGAAAAGAAAGATTTAAGTAAGACATGCCTGAACATTTCTTTGTTTCTACGAGATGATATGGTTATAAACTTAGAACTGAAAGATTTCAGTCAAAAATACCTTAATCTAATCCCCCAATAATTATCATTATAATCACTATGATTTAATAGTATCATGAAGTCAGATTTTCTAGGTTCTTGGCTATAATGTAGGTGAAATTAACACACTTTTGAAAGTTTTTGCCAGTTTAACAGGTTTCTATGATACTGTCAAAAGCAATTTGTCCTAGTAGAAAAATCACGAACTTTGGATTCAGTCCAAGATTGATCCAAATCCCAGCTCATCCATTTACTAGTTGAATGAGTTTCATCAAGTTCAAAAATCCCTGAACTTCAACTTTGTCATCTCTATAATTGTTCTGAGAGTTCAAGATAATATATATGATCTGATGTGTAGTAGAGGGTTAATAATTGGAAGCAGTGATTATTTGAATGCAGAGTGACTCAATTTTATTCCTTATCCAAAATCATTGTTTTGGAGTTCTAAATCCTGGCAATGACAATTATTTTCCTGAAAAATCTGAGCAATAAGCACGACTGACTTGAAGGCTTCTGTTTGTACAGGATGAGAAAGAGAGTTCTGGTTCATATGAGACTCTTTAATGCAGTTTTAAGAAAAAAAATCACAATCAACTTGTATGTTCTCCAGGCTGGAACAAAACTTCTATTTTTTTCTTAAAATGATTTTTTTTAAGTTTATTTATTTATTTTGAGAGAGAAATAGAGACAAAGAGAGAGAGAGAGGGAGATCGAATGGGGGAGGGGCAGAGAGAGAGAGAGGGAGAGAAAATTCCATACAGGCTCTGGACTGTCAGCACAGAGCTTGACATGAGTCTTGAACCCACAAACCATGAGATCAAAACCAAGTGCCAGTTGCCTAACCAACTGAGCCCCACGGGTGCACCATGAAATGAAAATTTTAAATGCAAACAGTAGCATTGCTTTTATAAAGCAATACTTTTTTGAGAATCTGCATAGCCTAAAGAATAAGTGCTCAGAGGCTAGAACCAGGTTATCTGAGTTTGACTTTTGTATTATTCTGGATTCTCCAGAGACACAGGACCAGTAGGAAATTATCTATCTATCTATCATCTATCTTTCTATCTACCTATCTATCTATCTATCTGTCTAAAGACTTTCTTTATAAAGTATTGACTCATAAGATTATATAGTCTGGGAAATCAGACAGTATGGCTTCTACAAGCTGTAGACCCAGGAAAGCCTGCTGTGTAGTTTGAAGGCTTTAGAACTGGTGAGTCAAAAATGTAGATTCCAGTCTAAGTTCGAAGGCCTGAGAACAAGAGCATCAGGGGCAGGAGACTATGATGTCCCAGCTCAAATAGTCATGCAAAAAGAATGTAAATTCTTTCTTCCTCCAACTTTGTGTTCTATTCAGGACCTCAGTGGCTTAGGTGATGGCACCTGCATTGGGTAGGGCAATCTACTTTCATCAACCTATCCATCCAATGCTAATCTCTTCCAGAAACATCCTCACAAACACTCCCAGAAATAATGTTTAACCAAATATCTGGCCGTCTCATAAGCCAGTCAAGCTGACACACAAAAGTAATTATCACAACTTCTAAACCTAACACTTCTTAGCTTTGTGCTCTGTAACTCCAACCATGTACTTAAATATTCTGGGCTTCAGTTTCTTCATCTGTGAAACAGACAAAATTAAATAGTGTGAGGAATAAATCAGTTACTATTATAAATTGTTACAGTAATATTTATCCTATACTTGATAATAGTAAATGCTCAATAAATGCCAGCTACTATCAGATTTTATATTTTTTTCTTCTATATTTCAGTCTGTTCCCTCCCAGTAGTCAGGGATATAGGAAATACAGAAAAAAAACTAGAATGTTAGTGACTATAGACACACAGTTTCTATGGGGATGCCTGGGTGGCTCAGTTGTTTCAGCATCCATCTCTCTATTTCGGCTCAGGTTATGATCCCAGGGTCATGAGATCGAGCCCTGTATCAGGCTCCATGCCTGCTCCAGGAGCATGGAGTCTGCTTGAGATTTTTTCTGTCTCTCCCTCTTCCCCTCTCCCCTGCTCTCTCTCTCTCTCTAACATAAACACATAAATATTAAAAAGAACACAGCTTCCAGTGCATTGATTTGTACACAGAATTTATGACAGAAATAACCATTTATGAATTTATTCGCTGTTTTTCCTTTATTAATAAAAATATGACATTTAGAATCTTTTTAAAAACCAGAGTAACATTTCATTCCATTGTCACTGTAATCTTATAGGGAAGTCTTATGCTCATTTCTTAAATTTACCAAATTTGAGAATGACATGAAGACACAGAAGAAAGTTACCAAGAGAAGGGAAGATGGGTACTGGGTGCTGAGAGAGAGCCATCACCTCGTTCTTGGATGGTTCTGTTGCTGTTTTCCATGTATTTGTCCATGTATTGACAAATCACTGAGAGACCTCCTTTTAAGTCCCATTGCCAATTGACTAATGCTCCATTCTTATTAAAATGTAATTTGGTGTATATAATAACTTTAAGATCAGAATCATCTGATACTGCTTGGGATTCTCTCTCCCTCTCTCTCTGCCTCTCCCCCACTTGCACCCACTCTTTCTCTCTCTCTCTCAAAATAAATAAACTTAGAAAAAATCATACTTCATACTGAAGATAATAAGTGTAGTAAGCTTAATGGTATCCCCCCATCCTTCCAAAGATAAATCATACTTATGATTTATGAAGATAAAATCATACTTCATATCTTCATACTGAAGATAATAATTGTAGTAAGCTTAATGGTATCCCCCCTCCTTACAAAGATAAATCCATGTCCTAATCTCTGGAAACTGTGAATACCACCTTGTATAGCAAAAGACATGATTAAATTGAAAGTTTTGCAAAGAAGAATGTTTCTTAGATTATCCTGGTCAGCCCTAAATCTAATGAGAAATGTTCTTATAAGAGTGAGGCAAAGGGAGATTTGGGAGAAAGAAGAGGAGGAGGTAATGTGACCATGAAGTCAGAGATTGGAGATACACGGCTACAGCTCAAGGAATCCCAACAGCCACTGGAAGCTGGAGACAGGACAGCTTCTTCTCTAGATTCTTCAGAGAGTGGCCTTATTGACACATTGACCCCAGACATCAGGCTTCCCCAGAAATGTGAGAGAGTAAATTTTTATTGTTTTAAGTCAAGATTGTAAGTGATTAGTTATGTAGTCACAAGACACTAATATGCAAGACAGGATGATCGAAGAACTTTGCTAAGACCATGAGAAAAGGTGAATTGATGAATCCATACACTTCTTTCACAAGAAGTCATTATTAAATGAACTTTTTTGATACAATCATATTGAACCCATTGATTGCATCTGTGGTATATTTACAAAACTAATAGACCAAAACATATACAAAAGTATTAGGCATCAGGGGATATTTGAAGGCAGAGTGTGTACCTGTGTGTGTGCATCAGTGTGTTTTAGGGAGAAAGGTGGATGGCATGGATGTAGGGATGTCTGTAATCCTGAATTCACACCAGTCCAAGAACCACTGTTTCACTTACCTAGCAAGCACAGTTGTGACAACAGTTTTCAAGTTTACTTTAACGGAAATGATGGTTACACTGCTTTGAGCACTCGTACAATGTTGAGAATATAAACATAACTTAAATTGAAATTTGGGGAAAATTTCCATGACCACAAGATTATTGATTTTTTATTACTTTCCAAACATTTTGGAACTATCATGAATAAACAAACACTTAGTATATAAACACCCACTTGCATTAGTGGCAAATAGCCCCAGAGCTGTTAGGGATATGTGCAAAGCTAGGTAAATAGAGTGCAATGTTTTTACATGTTTAGAATCTAAATAGAACATCTTTGGAGGAAAATATGTAACAGCACATTTAAGAAATCCGAATTACAATAGAGTATATATACATCAGTGGAACATAGGTTTAATTGAAATATCCTGTGGCTTGCAGAGGAGCAATATGTTCAGGAAAGATCAAACAGGGCCAAAGCAATAGCCATCTTCCTATTATTTTAAAAAGCATTATGAGGAGTTTAGAAAGACTTAGAGGTTAAGAAGAGTGATCATGATGATCTTAGAATACTATTTTAAGGAAATGATCAAGGTAAAATATATACACATATCCATATATATGGACATATATTTCAAAAATAATTCCAATGATCACTTGAATGAATTCTATGAATAAGAATAATTATTCATGTATTCATATTTGATAATGAATAAGACTTCTCTCCCCACAACTCCACTGTGAAATATATATATATATATATATTTTTTTTTTAATTCACCAGTGGCCTCCATGTGACTAAATTCAACAGTATTTCTTTGAATGCATCTTACTTTAGACTTTTGAAAATATTCAACATGGGTGCTCATTCCATCTTCTTAAAAGATTCTCTATTCTTGGACTTGTCATGACACACACCTAGTTTTCCACTTCATTTATTTATTTTTATTTTTTTAATGTTTATTCATTTTTGAGAGAGAGAGAGCATGAGCAGGGAAAAGGCAGAGAGAGAGGAGGGGACACAGAATCTGAAGCAGGCTCCAGGCTCTGAACTGTCAGCACAGAGCCCTACACAGGGCTTGAACTCACTAACTGTGAGATCATGACCTGAGCTGAAGACGGATGGACGCTTAACAGACTCCAGGTGCCCCTCCACTTCATTTAAATGACTCCATCTTCGTTGTTAGCTTCTCCTCCATTGATTGATGTGTAAATTCACTCTGCAACTCCCCTCACATCATTTCTTTCATGGTTTTAAATAACACAAATAATGTTATGTAAAATTTATTAATATTGTCAATCCAAATCCATTCCCTGAATTCTAGACTATTTACAAAGTATCTCAATCTAATATGCCCTAATTAATGAGTATGTCAAAATTAACATGTACAAAATGAACTCAGGGTGCCTGGGTGGCTCAGTCAAGTAAGCATCCCACTTTGGCTCAGGTCATGATCTCAAGGCTCCTAAGTTCAAGTCCCACATGGGGCTCTGTGCTTGACAGCTCAGAGCCTGGAGCCTGCTTCAGATTCTGTGTCTCTGTCTCTCTCTTCCCTTCCCCCACTTGCACTCCGTATCTCTCTCTTTGTCTCTCCATCTCTCTGTCTCTCTCAAAAATAAATAAACATTAAAAAAAATAAACTCTTGCTATATCTATCCATACCCTAGCATCGACCCACTTCTCAATAGAAGACACTGGATTTAGCCAGATGCTCCTGCCAAAAACCTTTCATTCAACCCCCAATTCCCAATATCATGCAAATATTTAAGAAGCTTGGAGATATTTTGAAAATGCTCACAAGAATTCACAGAGCAATCTCAGGTAAGACTTTTAATGATGACAAAGAAAGTGCAAACACTGAAGGTCTGAGAGACATCCAGGCACAAATTCCCTGGGGTTCTCATTCCCACAAGGATACACTTTTTTCTCTGGATCGAAGGGTCAAGATTTATCTGACAAATTATAGTTTCCAGACAGTTCAAGGAGGGAGTTCGCAGCAGGGTTATTTATGCCTTTTTGGTCATAGTGCTGAACTAGGCTGTTTAACTGATCAGTCAGGTGAAAGCCACTAATAGAGAAAACTTGGCCTGGGTGCTCTTAGGGAATTCCAGACTATAAAAGGGACATCATAAATCATTTCTTAGTTATTTAGATAATTTCTTTTAAACTTGCCAGTGTTAAAGCCAGACATCAAGGTATCCCTGGAGATAAGCACAGACCTGCATATTTGAGCTGTAAAATAACTCTCAGACCTACCCAACCTACAGGGAATTCTGTGGACTCTCTATACAAGATATATCCCCATTTTTCTTGCTAATATCTTGGCCCAAAACACCAACTTTTAAAATTTGGGTACCCTGAAATACCATGTAACTTATGCCATTGTACACCTTTTCTCTTCTATTCCTCACATGCATTCCTCAGAAAGCAGTGAATGTAAATATTTAAAAATAAAATAATTTCTCTTCACCCATTAAAATATTCTAGCGTCTGTTTACTTCACAAAGTGGACATTTCACTTAAGTTCTTTATAAATTTTAAAATATTTTGCTATTATTACAATCTTGTAAGGAAACTACAGTAAAACCTTGGATTTCAAGTAACTTGTTCTGTGAGTGTTCCACAAGATGAGCAAAAATTTCTAATAAATTTTAACTTGAAAAACGAGCGATATCTTGCAATACCAGTATTACGTGATGCCAAATGTCACAAGATCACAACTGAGCCTCTCTCTCTCTCTTTCTCTCTCTCTCCCCCTCCCTGTGTGATGGTGGGTGATCGTCTCCTATGTTCCTATGCTCAGCCTCAGGCACTAGTGTATTTTTTGGTCACTTCAAAGCACCTATGGACAGTCCTTTGCTTTCTCATACAAGAGTAAGCTTGGGAATGCTTTGCTTCATTCTAAGTCAGGCTGCCTGCAGATACAGACCCTTTCCTCTGTTGCTTTATTGCCAGTTACAATAAATACAGTGCATGACAAGAGTTTATTAATACTGTGCTGCAGTCAACATCCGTTAGTGAGTGAAAGTCGTCATACACAATAACCTTCCTCTCTTTTCCTTCACACCAGCCATGAAGGTTTTCAAAGCAAAGTCAGATTAATTTGTTTATTTTTCTTTATATTGTGCATTTTCCTTATTTGTGTTATATTACAGTATCGTAATCATTTTTATGGGAATATTTTTGGGTGGGGAACAAATCCTCTGAGTTTCCATTATTTCTTAAGAGGAAATTGGCTTTGACATGCAAGTGCTTTGGATTACAAGCATGTTTCTAGAGTAAATTATGCTCACAAACCAAGGTGTAATGTATTCTTATCTTCCCTATTCAGTATCAAGAAAAGTAAGACACATAGAGGTTTAGGAATTTATGCAAAGTCACATAGATTGTAAGCATTGGAGCAAGAAGGTGAATTCTAGAAGTCTGTCTCAGAAGACCATACTAATAAGCATTAGACTATGTTTTCTCTTGATTATTTGATTGCATTAATATAAAGCTAAGCCTTTGTACATTCTTCATCTGCAGTAATGTGAAATACTAGTTTGAGTTCTTAAAGGAAAGCTAAGGATACTGTGCCTTCTTTTCTCCCTACTTGACATTATCTAGTGAGATTTTATGTCTTAATCAAGTTGGGTCTCATAGGCAGAATAATGTCTGAATTTCACATTTATTAGATAAATTGGAGCCTCATTTTAAGTTCAGTTCCCCTCAGAAGCAAATGATAGGCAATAGTTTTGTATTTTTAAAAGCTTGTGCTATTTGAGTGCCACTACTGTTCATCACTATGGCTAAAGCATGGTTAAGCAGATACCTTGTCACAGTTGAAATATACGATTGTCCTTTTTTTTTTTTTTTTTTTCCTTTACGTACTTCTGCATCTTAGTTTCATTGCATCCAATTTCCAGGTTATATCTTTCCATAGAATCATTCCCCATTCTTGTCTTTGGTTCTTTAGGTGAGGTGACAACCAAGACCCTAATATTGTAAAAGTCAGTCATGGAAGAAAGTGTAGGAAAGTTCAATAAGACTTTTAAATAAAATGAGATATTCTTGAAACTAAGTGAGGCAAAGGTTTTTTTAAAGCCTTTTTTTTTTTTTTTTTTTTTTTTTGCCCTTTAAAGTGTTCACATTGTGATTTAACCACATTATTACCAGGCGAGATAGGGGAATCTCATTTGATACACTTCATTGTATGTTATATTAAAATTCAGGGATTCTGAGGCTTTTAATGCATAGAAATGTAGCAAAATTTACATCTTCTACTTTAGTAATCAGCCATGTTATTGTCTGTTACCCTTTGCTGATTCCAATGTCAGAAACAATACTTCTATCTATGTCTCAAACTGAATTCATATATAAGTTAAGGTACAAGTGAAATTTTGCACAATCTTACTTTAGCAGGTATAAAATAAATAGAACTCAATCAGCAAAGCAATTAATTAAATATAATGTAATAGTACCAGCAACATATCTTCCCGAAATATTGACATATATTTCATTATGGCAAAAAAGTCATATTGTTTGTAGATGTATATAACAAATAATTAGGATAAAGCTTTCTTCAAAAAAAAAATCAGTGTATTTTATAGTTGAAAATATTCATTTATGGGAACAACGTGGATACTTTTAGTACTAATTTTTATTGAATTTGAAAAATAAAAACACTTTAAGTCCAGAAATCTGTACTTATGAGTAAATTCTACTCTGATTTGTCAATATTAAAGAATCTCACAGAATAGGATAAGGATTTTCAGATGGGATCATTGGGGGAAAGCAAATACACACATTGTTAATCTTTATCTCTTTATTTGTTTTGGAAGAGTAAATAATTTGAACACTATGCTATGATTTTAATGTGGTTTAAAAAGTTGATTCAAAAAGACTGTTTAAAAACATAATTGGCCAACTACTTTGAAAAATAACAACATTATTTTCCTTAAATGATATCAAAACACTATAAATCAGAAACAAAACAGGATGGTATTGGCTTAGAGATATAGAGATATATCGATGAACAAAATAGATAATACAAAACTAAGTCTAAATAGTGAAGCTGGCATATGAATATTTGATATTCCAAATATAGGAAAAGATAGACAATTTAGTAAATATATGAAGGCTATTATTGTATCCATTTGGGGCAAAAAATATTTCTCTCTGAGAGAGACTCAAACTGAGTTAAATGCACTTCTAAGGTAAATGTTTAAAGACACTTTCAAATAAGTATACCAAAATTAGGAGAAAATTTAAAAAATCATTTATGATGTTGCAGATTCTGTGAAAATTTTGCAAGACCAAGGGAAAATGCCAGAATTTATAGAGAAAAGATTACATATTTAATTAAGTACATAGAATATGAAACAGGTAAAACAAAAGATACTATAATCTTATTTGAAGCATTAGTTAATCACTAAGGCTCTTATATATGATTGGAATTAGCCCTCAAATCTGTATCCATATTCTTTTCTAGATATATATAAGTATTTGTTATCTCTTTAATTATTTTAGGCTTAAAAATTACATTTTTCTCTATATCAGTGTTCTCTGCTTTTAGAAAATACTCAGTAGGTAAAGACTAAAAGTTTTTATTTGCAATCTTTCTCTTCCTATTCTTGTTCTTCTTGTTCGTGTTCTTATTCTTCCTCTTCCTCTTTCTCTGCTTCTTCTTCTCCTTCTCCTCCTCTTCTTCCTCCTCTTCCTTCTCATTCTTCTTCTTTCTCCTCTTTAGTTTTTCCTCCAAGTAAATCTCTCAAACACATTGTCTTTTTGCTGCATCCATTTTTTTGTTTAAATTTATGTATGTTCTCATGTGCCCCCCTTTTCATATGCCTCAATGCCAGAATACTTAATGTTTTGAGAACGCACACATTTGATATTTCCCAATCAGTAGTTTAATGAGCATTAGAACTACCACTGTGTGATTCAATCTCACGTCTTTGGTGATTTCCTTGTACAGTGGAAGTGACCCTTACCTTCATTTTGTGTAACTAATATTCACTTCCATCCATTATGGCAGTTCTATGATGTATATTACCATTTCCTGATAGGATAAAAATGATGCATAGTGAGCATATTCTTAAACTGTTACCAGCATCTAGAAGTTTAAAATCATAGAATTTTAAAGTGTAGTTGAATTTATCATTGTGTCTGAATATAAATCTTCATTGTTTTGTAAAATTATCTGTATCTTTAGTGTGAGTAGTACTTTTTGTTAAGGAAAATGACATAATGAATAAGATTTTTAAAGAACTGGGGAAGGAGGGGCTAACATGGTGGAGAAGCAGGGGGATCCATACATCCCTGTGACTCTCAATCAAAAAAGTGCAGAAGCTAAAGGACTTTGAACACCAGAGTCTGGGAGGAAAAGAAACTGAATCTATTAGGAAGAAAATGGGGAAACTGGAAAGAAGATACGTGGGTAACTGCAAACTGGGGGAGATAAAAAACAGCAGCGTGGGCACAGAGGGGAGGGACCTCCTTCTACGGAGAAAAAGGAAAGAAAAAAAGTGGCTAGGGAAGTGCAGGACCATATCTGGACAGGAGAAAGACCTTGGACTGAGAATTAAAGGGATCCTATCACTAACTGCAGGGCTTTCTTAGGACTGGAGCTGGCTCCCTGTTCGAGTGCCTGGGGAGGAGAGGATGCTGGGGGCAGTGGTAGGTCAGGGGCTCAGTCCACACTTGGAGGAAGTGGTTCCCTCCCTGGAGGGCTGCACAATAGTACAGAATCTGTCTGTGTCTTCCATCCCCAGGAGCAGTGGCTGGACCAAGGACGAAGTCTGCAGGAGGAAAACAAGGCTGTTTCCCTGGAGTGCTGTGGGAAAAGACAAAGGCTGCCTGTGTCCTCCACCCCAGGGGCTTGCAGCACGGCAGCTCCTTATGTAGTAGCAGAAGTCAGTCCTCTCTGAATTGCAGCAGCACAAAGCCAGCCAGGACCACATATCAGGCTGGGCTGCACAGAGAGGCACTTCCCCAGTGCCAGAGCACATGGAGTGGGACTTTGAATCCTAGCCAAGAGCAGGGTCAAGGGAGTTGGCAGAGCAAGAAGGACAGCCCTGCCTGCGCTTGCGGCACAGTGAGGATGACTCAAATGGAACCCACTGGGTCCAGCTCCATGGAGAAGGGACTGGGGGATCACCATTCCCCTACCACCACCACCAAGGTGGGGCCTCAGGGATCAGTCCCGGGGCCCATAGTGGAGGTGGGTCCAGATAACACCAAATCATGCCCCTTAGCACTAGGTAACTGCTTATCTACTTGAGCGGCACAGACCCTGCAAACAGCTACTGCCGACAAGCAATGCAGCATTGCCTGGATTAACTCTAGGTCAATTCTGGATATATAGATATATTCTCAATCACCACCACCCCCACCCCACCCCCACCCCCACCCCCTCACCCCCACCCCTGCCATTTCTCCTCCTTATCTCTTCCCTCCCCTAGGCTGGTTACTCTGGTTATTGGTCTGTCTAAACAGGCATATTTAATCCATTGTCTTGATACATGCTCTACACCTCTTTCTTTACACTCCTTTCTCTCTCTCTCTGGAATAATCAAGCCATAGAGTTTCTCTGTCTGGGTAACTTCCTTTCATTTTCCCGCCTCCTTCTTTATTTATTTTCTCTCTCTCTGGATTAAGCCTTTTAGTCTCTCTGCCTAGTCAATGTTTATTTTTTTCTTCACCCGCCGCCCCTGCTCCCGTCAATTCTCTCTTTGTATGTGCTCTTCTATCAACACTGCCTCCACCCTCTTCTTTACTTGTAGTTGGTGTTTTTGGGGTTTTTTGTTTTAGTCCTTAGGTTTTGGTTTTTGTTTATATGTTTGTTTCTGTTATTTGTGTGTTTGTGTGTTTTTGTTTCCTGTTTGTCTGTCTGTTTTCCTTTACAGGGCTACTCCAAGGAACAAATCAAAGCACACCTGATGGAGGGTCCAAAATATCATTACGAGTAGGGCAATAAAATAACCAAAGTTACAACAACAGAGAGCAAGTAACAATCCCCGAAAAAACACCTCTTGAAGGGCCAGGCCCTGGAAAGTGTATAAACCTCCTTTAATATAGCAGTGCTCACAGGTGCAGAGACCACAACAAGCTTTTAAAACACATAAGGAGCAGAAAACTAGCCAAAATGACAAAACGGAAGAATTCTCCTCAAAAGAAATTCCAGGAAGTACCGACAGCTAACAAATTGATTAAAACTGATTTAAGCAATATAACTGAACAAGAATTTACAATAATAGTCATAAAATTAATTGCTGGGGCTTGAAAAAAGCATAGAGAACAGCAGAGCATCTATTGCTACAGAGACCAAAGGACTAAAAAAATAGTCATGATGAATTAAAAAATGCTATAAATAGGTGCAAAATAAAATGGAGGCAGCCACAGTGTGGATTGAAGAGGCAGAAGGGAGAATAGGTGAGTTAGAAGATAAAATTATGGAAAAAGAGGAAGTTGAGGAAAAAAGAGATAAAAAAATCCAGGAGTCTGAGGGGAGAATTAGAGAACTAAGTGATGCAATCAAACACAACAATAACTGTATTATAGGAATTCCAAAAGAAGAAGAGAGAGAGAAAGGGACTGAAGGTGTACTTGATCAAATCATAGCTGAGAACTTCCCCAATCTGGGGAAGGAAACAGGCATTGAAATCCAAGAGGCACAGAGAACTCCCTTCAGATGTAACTTGAATTGATCTTCTGTGTAACATATCATAGTGAAAGTGGCAAAATACAAGAATAAAGAGAGAATTCTGAAAGCAGCTAGGGATAAACGGGCCTTAACATACAAAGGTAGACACATAAGGGTAGTAGCAGACCCATCTACTGAAACGTGGCAGGCCAGAAAGGAATAGCAGAAAATCTTCAAAGCGATGAACAGAAAAATATGCAGCCAAGAATCCTTTGTCCAACAAGTCTGTCATTCAGAATAGAAGGAGAGATCAAGGTTTTCCCAAACAAAAACTGAAAGAATTCATCACCAGTAAAACAGCCCTACAAGAGATCCTAAGGGGGACTCTGTGAGTGAAATGTTGCAAGGACCACAAAGTACCAGAGACATCACTACAAGCATGAAACCTACAGACATCATAATGACTCTAAACCCATATCTTTAAATACTTAACACTGAATGTAAATGGACTAAATGCTCCAATCAAAAGACATAGGGTATCAGAATGGATAAAAAAACAAGATCCATCTATTTTCTATCTACAAGGGACTCATTTTAGACCTGAGGACACCTTTAGATTGAAAGTGAGAGGATGGAGGACTATCTATCATGCTACCGGAAGTTGGAAGAAAGCTAGAGTAGCCATACTTATATCAAACTAGACTTTAAATTAAAGCCTGTAACAAGAGATTAAGAAGGGCATTATATAATAATTACAAGGTCTATCCATCAGGAAGTGCTAACAATTATAAATGTCTATCCACCGAATACGGGAGCCCCCAAATATACAAAACAATTAATCATAAACATAAGCAACCTTATTGATAAGAATGTGGTAACTGCAGGAGACTTTAATATTCCACTTACAACAATGGACAGATCATCTAGGCAGAAAATCAATAAAGAAACAAGGGCCCTGAATGATACATTGGATCAGATGGACTTGACAGATATATTTAGAACTCTGCAGCTCAAAGCAACAGAATATACTTTCTTCTAGAGTGTACATGGACCATTCTCCAAGATAGATCATATACTGGGTCACAAAACAGCCCTTAATAAGTATAAAAGAACTGAAATCATACCATGCACCCTTCAGACCACAATGCTATGAAACTTGAAATCCACTACAGGAAAAAGTCTGGAAAACCTCCAAAAGCATGGAGGTTAAAGAACACCGTACTAAAGAATGAATGGGTCAACCAGACAATTAGAGAAGAAATTTAAAAATATATGGAAACAAATGAAAATGAAAATACAACAATCCAAACACTTTGGGAAGCAGTGAAGGCAGTCCTGAGAGGAAAATACATTGCAATCCAGGCCTATCTCAAGAAACAAGAAAAATCCCAAATACAAAATCTAACAGCACACCTAAAGGAAACAGAAGCAGCACAGCAAAGACACCCCAAACCCAGCAGAAGAAGAGAAATAGTAAAGATCAGAGCAGAAATAAATAATATAAAATCTAAAAAAACAGTAGAGCAGATCAATGAAACAAAGAGTTGGTTTTTTGAAAAAAATAAACAAAATTGATAAACCTCTAGCCAGGCTTCTCAAAAAGAAAAGGGAGAAGACCCAAATAGATAAAATAATGAATTAAAATGGAATCATTACAAACAACCCCTCAGAAATACAAGCAATTATCAGGGAATACCATGAAAAATTATATGCCAACAAACTGGACAACCTGGAAGAAATGGACAAATTCCTAAGCACCCACACACTTCCAAAGTTCAAATAGGAAGAAATAGAAAATTTGAATAGACCCATAAGCACTGAAGAAATTGAATCAGTTAATCAAAAATCTCCCAACAAATAAGAGTCCAGGACCAGATGGCTTCCCTGGGGAATTCTACCAGACATTTAAAGCATAGATAATACCTATCCTTCTCAAGCTGTTCCAAAAAATAGAAAGGGAAGGAAAACTTTCAGACTCATTCTATGAAGCCAGCATTACTTTGATTCCCAAACCAAAGACCCAGCAAAAAAAGAGAACTACAGGCAAATATCCCTGATGAATATGGATGCAAAAATTCTCAACAAGATACTAGCAACTAAAATTCAACAGCATATAAAAAGAAATATTCACCATGATCAAGTAGGATTCATTCCTGGGCTGCAGGGCTGGTTACATATTCGCAAATCAACCAATGCGATACATCACATTAATAAAAGAAAAGATAAGAACCATCTGATCCTGTCAATCGATGCAGAAAAAGCATTTGACAAAATTCAGCATCCTTTCTTAATAAAGACCTTCGACAGAGTCTGGATAGAAGAAACATACTTAACATCATAAAAGCCATTTATGAAAAGCCTACAGCTAATATCAACCTCAAAGGGAAAAAAAACTGAGAGTTTTTCCGCTGAGATCAGGAACACAACAGGGATGTCCACTCTCACCGCTGTTGTTTAACATAGTGTTAGAAGTGCAAGCATCAGCAATCAGACAACAAAAGGAAATCAAAGACATCAAAATTCGCAAAGATGAAGTCAAGCTTTCGCTTTTTGCAGATGACATGATATTCTACATGGAAAACCCGACAGCCTCCACCAAAAGTCTGCTAGAACTGCTACATGAATTCAGCATGTGATACATGTATCACAGGATACAAAATTAATGTACAGAAATCAGTTGTGTTTGTATACACCAATAATGAAGCAACAAAAAGACAAATAAATAAATTGATCCCATTCACAACTTCACCAAGAATCATAAAATACCTAGGAATAAGCCTAACCAAAGATGTAAAAGATCTGTATGCTGAAACCTATAGAAATCTTATGAAGGAAACTGAAGAAGATAAAAAGAAATGGAAAAACATTCCGTGCTCATGGATTGGAAGAATAAATATTGTTAAAATGTCAATACTGCCCAAAGCTATCTACAAATTCAATGTAATCCCAATCAAAATTGCACCAGCATTCTTCTCAAAGCTAGAACAAGCAATCCTAAAATTTGTACGGAACCACAAAAGACCCCAAAAAGCCAAAGTAATATTGAAGAAGAAGACCAAAGCGGGAGGCCTCACAATCCCAGACTTAGCCTCTACTACAAAGCTGTCATCATCAAGACAGTATGGTATTGGCACAAAAACAGACACATAGACCAATGGAATAGAATAGAGACTCCAGAATTGGACGCAAAATTGTGTGGCCAACTAATTGTTGACAAAGCAGGGAAGAATATCCAATGGAAAAAAAAAGACAGTCTCTTTAACAAACGGTGCTGGGAGAGCTGGACAGCAACATGCAGAAGAATGAAACTAGACCACTTTCTCACACCATTCACAAAAATAAACTAAATATGAATGAAGGACCTGAAGGTGAGACAGGAAACCCTAGAGGAGAAAGCTGGAAAAAGCCACTCTGACCTCAGCCGCAGTAATTTCTTACTTGACACATCTCCAAAGGCAAGGGAATTAAAAGCAAAAATGAACTATTGGGACCTCATGAAGATAAAAACTTCTTCACTGCAAAGGAAACAATCAAGAAAACTAAAAGGCAACCGAAAGAATGGGAAAAGATATTTGCAAATGGCATATTGGATAAAGGGCTATTGTCCAAAATCTATAAAGAACTTATCAAACTCAACTTCCAAAAAACAAATGATCCAGTGAAGAAATAGACATAAGACACGAATAGACATTTTTCCAAAGAAAACATCCAGATGGCCAACAGACACATGAAAAGATGCTTAACACCACTCCTCATCAAGGAAATACAAATCAAAACCACACTGAGATACCACCTCACGCCAGTCAGAGTGGCTAATATGAACAAATCAGGAGACTGTAGATGTTGGCAAAGATGTGGAGAAACGGGAACCCTCTTACACTGTTGGTGGGAATGCAAACTGCTGTAGCTGCTCTAGAAAACAGTGTGGAGGTTCCTTAAAAAATTAAAAATAGATCTACCCTATGACCCAGCAATAGCACTGCTAGGAATTTACCCAAGAGATACAGGAGTGTTGATGCATAGGGGCACTTGTACCACAATGTTTATAGCAACACTTTCAACAATAGTCAAATTATGGAAAGAGCCTAAATGTCCATCAACCGATGAATGGATAAAGAAGATGTGGTTTATATATACAATGGAATACTACTTGGCAATGAGAAAAATGAAATCTGGCCATTTGTAGCAACATGAATGGAACTGGAGAGTATTAGGCTATGTGAAATGAGTCAGGCAGAGAAAGACAGATACCATATGTTTTTACTCTTATGTGGATCCTGAGAAACTCAGGGGACCAGGGGGGAGGGGATTGGGGGGGGGAGTTACAGAGAGGGAAGGAGGCAAACCATAAGAGACTCTTGAATACTGAGAACAAACTGAGGGTTGATGGTGGGTGGGGGAGAGGGGAAAGTGGGTGATGGGCATTGAGGAGGGCACCAGTTGGGATGAGCACTGGGTGTTGTATGGAAACCATATATATATTTATATATATATATATATATATATATATATATATATATGGAGAGAGAGAGAGAGAGGAGAAAGAATCTGAATCACCAACACTGGCGCTGATGCTAGAAATTGCCAGTTCCAGCATGGCTTCTTTGATGGCAAGCTTGCTTCTTCCACTGAACTTTGTAGTAGGAAAGCTATGTCAAATCTTCTTAATCTCTAATTTTTGAGTTAAGATGTCATTTTCTTTGTTTCCCCTGATGAATCTTCAAAAGAAGACAAAGTCACAGCACACTTCAACAATAATTTTTGAGAGCTTACTAGATTCAAGGCCAGAGGAAGATGTTTTTTGCTTTCAAAGCAGACTTATTAATGAAACCTTTAAGACCTTTTTAACTGCAAACATATTTCAAAAGAAGCTACTCTTGGGGGTACAGAATCCAACTTCAGAATAAAGATGGAAATGCTTTTCCCCCTTAAAGAAAAAGAAGGATATATGGCAACTTCTAAACTCTTTGCATGTAGAATTGGAAACCTTTGCATTGATTTTTACCATGAAAATTGATGTCAGCAGAATGGATTTTGAAATCATGTGCATGCTAGAAAACACTCATCACTCTAGATATTGTTCAGGGAGGATGAGATGTCTGGAGCTTCTATGATCATTATGCAAAACTGAAAGAAAAATTAAAAAGTAAAGGCCAAACTCTGAAGTTAGCAAACCAAAAATAAAAGTAAAAAATAAAATAAAATAAAAATAAAATAAAATAAGGTAATAAAATGCTTTATGAAGGTGAAACATAAATGAAAAAATTTTTAATAAATTCAATTGAAAAAATGATGCAAAAAATAGAGATTCTTAAATCTAAAAAAAATTAATAAACTGTTAAATTTAAAACAGTTTTAAATTTATGGAAAAAATGTGAAGATATTACAGAGAGTTTCAATATACCCCACACTCATTTTCCCCTATTATTAACATCTTACACTAGTATGGTACATTTGTTATGATTAATGAACCAATTTTGATACTTTATTATTTAAGCCCCTACTATATTCAGAAAAAAAAGAAATGGCTAATATATTTACTTTGCAATACATTTGAATTTGTTATTATCTCTATTATCTCTTATTAAGAAAACTTGGAGCATACAAAAACTAGAACAGAAGGGAGAAAAACCATTCTAAGGATATTTTAATTCTCATCTCTCTAGCCCTTTAGTATTTTCCTTCCTGGCTTTTTTCATCCTCTGAAACACACTGAAAAACTATCTATCTATATCTATCTATCTATCTATCTATCTCTCTATCATCTTTCTAACTATATACTGTGTGTGTGTGTGTGTGTGTGTACAATTGTATAATTTCAAAATACATCAAATTACAGGAAACTAATTGAACTATTAAGTCAGTTTCCATTTAATGTTCTTTAACTGACTTAGAAATTGTAGTATTAGAACAACCATTAAGCTTTGCACTCCTTCACTTTCTTTGTGTGCATCCCCTCTGAATATTCTTCAACTACTCTCAGTTTAGAATGGTGCAATGAAAAGATATTGGACTGCGAAGTCAACATAGATAAAGTTTGTGGTTTAATCCTGACTCTGCTAGCTGTGTGATACTAAGTTATTTAAGTTGGCTGATCCTCAATTACTCCTTTTTCTAAAAACACTCATTATATTACATGACAAAATACACAATTTTAGCATATGGTAAAATAAAAGTTGATTTCCCTTCTCTAGTTATATATTTAGTTAGCTTTTTATAACTAGTAATATAAGACATTTCCTCCATATATCCAGATTGGCTGAAGAAAAGTATGAAGGAGAGCTAAAGAAGTTTTAAGGGATTATACCAAATTTATACGAATTTATATGTTGATGTACGTATTCATTCATCCATTTATTTAGACAAGAACTGAGTATTGAGTGTGAATTGCACACTGTGTTGATAACCATAAATACAAGATAGGCACAGTTCTTTTCTTCTTTCATCTGACATGAAGGCAGACACTGAGTACCAGTCTTTGAAGATAACTAAGTTACTTCAAAGTTGTAATGAACAATACATGATAACTTAAATTGTTATCATTTTACACATAAAAATATTAGAAACTAAATAAGTTTATATTGTCCTTTGCCATTATTAAAATATAACTGCATTATGTGTTTAATCTCCTTTTGCAATAGTTTCAGAAAACAAAGGAATTAAATTTTAAAACACCACTAAATAAATATTTGTATTTATTATTTTTGATAGAGAAATAGATAAGTGGTTATTTACCAAACTAATTGATACAGATAAAGTTTTCAAGTAACTTCATTAATTTGCAATCTCTAGATTTATATTAGGTCATTTTAAAAATGTATAATCAAAGGGAAGGAGTTAGGATGATGGAGTAGCATGGAGACCCTGAGCTTGTCTCTCCTTGAAATGCAGCCAGACCAGCACCAAATCATTTTAAACACCTAAGAAAATGATCTGGGGATTAACACAACAATCTGCATAATTTAAGCCACAGAATTTAGTCGTAGTTTCATGGTGCAGAGTGGTGAACTGGAGGAGAGAAAAGCCACAGAAGGTAGGGAGCTGTTTTTGCAGAGAGAGGACAGAGAAAGAGACAGGGGAGAGTGTCATACAAGAAAAACACTCCCCCAAAAGGGGAGCTGTTTTTGCAGAGAGAGGACAGAGAAAGAGACAGGGGAGACAGGATTATACAAGAAAAACCCTCCCCCAAAAGTAGCTAGAGAGAAAGAGTGAAAATGCTCTCAGGGGACTGAACAAGAAATCTGTTCCCCAAAACCATCAATGGGAAGAAAAGAGAGGGTTTCAATACCACCAGGATTCTGTAAACAGTGGAGCACAGAGTCTGAAGTCTCAGAGCTCAGTGCTGGGAGGTGCTCTGGTGAGAAGGCAGGGCAAATCCCCAGGAGCAGGCTGCAGGGTCTGAGGCAAGAAGCAGTTTCCCCACTTGGAGTGCATTTTATAGATGCCATATGGCCTCCCCACAGGCAAAGGTCCCAGTGGACTTTGGAGAGCATCCACATTTGCTGATATTGGGACAAAGATGCCAGAGTGCGGTGAAACCAGGTGCTGGTTGTGTGTTGTGATTTTCCATAATCTCTGAACCTCTGCCACTGCACAAATACACCAACATTTTCTGGGGCAAGCTAGCACCTGGCCATTGCTCAGTAAGACCCTCTCCCAGAGAGTCAGCACAAATCCAGGAGGCAGGTGTCTCTGAAGTGTGGGGTTTTGAAACACAACCCCATCTGAGATAAAATTCTACAGTGAGGTGCCACCTGGCAGGCAGACAGCTTGGACATGGAGAGGGTAGAGGCAGGGAATGGACAGAGGCCTGAGGCAAAGGAGGGATGCTTACTTATGGGTTGGTGAGAACGCAGAAGTTCCTGTGTCAGAGACTAGGGAGCTGGGTGAAGCCATTTCCATATCTCCTGCACACACATATCACACTGATCCATTCCAATAAGCTAAGCAGTGCCACCAAATGGAGAATGAAGCTTCCCTGCCCAACTGCACCATGCAAGCACATACCCCAGAAGACCAGCACAAATCCCTCTGCTTGTTTAGTGTACAGACTATAGAAGGATTCATAGTTTCAGTTCTAGGGGAAAACTGGATGTAACTTCATTCAACTTCATTTTGTTTGCTGGTTTATTTATTTGTTCATTTTCTTTGCTTCTGTTTTTGCTTAAATTGTTTTCTTTTTCTTTTTTTCTTTTCTTTCTTTTCTTTTTCATTATTGGGTAAAGAAAGAGAAAAATTTATTTTTTTACTTTATTTTTAATTTTTTATTCTATTTCATTTTATTTATTTCATTTTTCTATTATATAATTTTTTAACTTTTAAATTTTTTCTTACCTTTAACCTTTTCTTTCCATTTTTTCTCTATTCTATTAAGCTTCTTTCAAAAAGCAGACCAAACTACACCTAGGATCTAGCTTTCTTTATGTGATATTTTGTTTTGTTTTTAAATTTTTAATTTTTGATTTTTATTTTATTAATATTTTTCTTCCTCCAAAATGACAAAACAAAGGAATTCATCCCAAAATAAAGTAGAGAAAGAAATGACAGCCAAGAGCTTAACACAGAGAGAAGCAAGGTGCCTGAACTAGAATTTAGAACCATGATAAAAAGAATACTACCTGGCATTGCAAAAAGCATAGGATCACTTTCTGTGAAGACAAAAGAAATAAAATGTATTCAGGACAAAACTAAAAATACTATAACTGAGATGCAATCTCGAATGAATGCCACAATGGCAAGAATGGATGAAACAGAGCTGTGAATCAGTGACTTAGAAGATAAAATTATGGAGTATAATGATGCAGAAAAAAGAGAAAAATAAGGCAAAAGAGCACAATCCAAGACTTAGATAAATCAGTAACTTAGTAAAAAGGAATAACATCCGAATCATAGGAGGCCCAGAAGATGAAGAGAGAGAAAAAGGAGTAGAAAGTTTATGTGAGAAAATTATAGCAGAAAACTTTCCTAATCTGGGGAAGGACACAGACATCAAAATCCAAGAAGCACAGAGAATTCCCAATAGATTTAACAAAAACCGACCATCACCAAGGCATATCATAGTCAAATTCAAAAAATACATAGACAAGGAAAAAATTATGAAAGCAGAAAGGGAAAAAAAACAAAGGACCCAAATAAATAAAAACACGAATGAAAGAGGAGAGATTACAGTCAATACTGCAGCAATACAAAAACAATAATGAGAGTATTATGAGCAATTATACACCAACAAATTGGGCAATCTGGAAAAAAAATGGACAAATTCTTAAAACTATATAAACTACCAAAACTGAAACAGGAAAAAATAGAAAATTTGAACAGACTCATAACCAGTAAAGAGATTGAATCAGTAATCAAATATCTCCCAACAAACAAGAGTCCAGAGCTATGAGGCCAGCATTAGCTTGATTCCAAAACCAAAGAGAACTACAGACCAATTTCCCTAATGAACATGCATGCAAAAATTATCAGCAAGATACTAGCCAACTGGATCCAACAATACATTAAAAGGATTATTTACCACAAACAAGTGGGATTTATTCCTGAAATGCAGGGTTGGCTCAATATCCACAAATGAATCAGTGTGAAACATCACATTAATAAAAGAAAGGATAAGAACCACATAATCTTCTCAATAGATGCTGAAAAAGAATTTGACAAAATACAGCATCCTTTCTTGATTAAAACCTTCAAGAAAGTAAGGATAAAATGATCATACCTCAAGATTATAAAGGCCATATATGAAAGACCCACCACTAATATCATCCTCAATGGGGAAAAACTGAGAGCTTTCCCCCTAAGGTCAGGAACACAACAAGGATATCCACTCTCAGTATTTGCTATTATATCCTGTGACTTCGCTGAATTCATGTATCAATTCTAGTAGTTTTTTGGTGGAGTCGTTTGGGTTGAATTTCTTTTTTTTTATTTTTTAAAACTTACATCCAAATTAGTTAGCATATAGTGCAACAATGATTTCAAGAATAGATTCCTGAGTGCCCCTTATCCATTTAGCACATCCCTCCTCCCAAAACCCCTCCAGTAACCCTCAGTTTGTTCTCCACATTTATGAGTCTCTTCTGTTTTTCCCCCTCCCTGTTTTTATATTATTTTTGTTTCCCTTCCCTTATATTCATATGTTTTGTCTCTTAAAGTCCTCATATGAGTGAAGTAATATGATTTTTGTCTTTCTCTGACTGACTAATTTCACTTAGAACAATACCCTCCAGTTCCATCCACATAGTTACAAATGGCAAGATTTTATTCTTTTTGATTGCCAAGTAATACTCCATGGTATGTACGTGTGTGTGTGTGTGTGTGTGTGTGTGTGTATATATATATATATATATATATATA